>NW_009714134.1:0-52892 GCF_000703405.1 Apaloderma vittatum | reverse complement strand
ACCCCAAGGTCCCTTTCCCCTACGCTGCTCTGTAACACATCACTCCCCAACCTATACTGGCACATGGGGTTGTTCTTTCCCAGGTGCAAGACTTTACACTTGCCCTTGTTGTATTTCATAAAATTTCTCCTAGTCCAGCCCTCCAGCCTGTCTAGGTCTCTCTGAATGGCAGCACAGCCTGCTGGTGTGTCCACCACCACTCCCAGTTTCATGGCATCAGCAAACTTGCTGACAGCGCTCTCTAATCCTTTGTCCAGGTCATTGATGAGTATATTGAACAGCACTGGCCCAGCACTCACCCCTGAGAGACTCCACTAGACACAGGCCTCAAACTAGACTTTGCCCCATTGACCACAACTCTCTGACTTCTTTCCTTTAACCAGTTCACACCTAATCATCCAGACCACACGTCCTCAGTTTAGCTACAAGGGTACTGTGGGAGATGGTGTCAAATGCTTTACTGAAATCCAGATAAAACCACAATCCAGATAAACCACTGCCATCATCTATCCACCTGGTTATGTCCTCATAAAAGGTTATCAGGTTGGTCAAACATGACTTCCCTTGGCAAAGCCATGCTGGCTGCTCCTAATAACCTTCATATCCTTGATATGCCTAGAGACAAGGCCAAGGATAAGTTGTTCCATCACCTTTCCAGGGATGGAGGTGAGGCTGACTGGTCTGTAGTTACCCAGGTCCTCCTTCTTGCCCTTTTTGAAGACTAGCGTGACATTTGCTTTCCTCCAGTTCTCAGGCATCTCTCCCGTTCCCCACAATGTCTCTTAACAAGCCCAGAATTGGCCAAAAGAGAGAAACTCATATTATTGTATTAACTGAGGGAAAAAAATTGATGAAATTTAGCCTATATCTATCTGTAGAGACAGAAACCAGTGACTGTCCTGCATGGACATAGCAGCTGGCCAGTCACACAACTCCGGCCAGTCACCGCATGTCCTACCTCTTCTCAAGTTTAACAGAAAGAGACATAGAAGAGGTATTGCAGTGGGCAGGGTGGAAGCATTGGAGGCTTCTGCTGATGACATGGAGTCAAGACTCTTGATTGATGGAGTCTAGAGAATACAGCACAGGAGCTGAGCCTTCTCCAGTGGAAAAAAAAGGACAAGGGATGCAAATCCATAGAACATGAGATTTCATGATTTTTTGGAACATGTTTCTGTTTGCTAAGGATATATGTGAACAAAATTCAATGATTTAAACAAGTTTAACTGTGGGGAAACGTGGTCCCAAATGCATGATATTCCCATTATTCAGAGAGACGGTTTGGATTTAACATCTTTCACCTTAAATAAACACGTTACCAGCTTCACATTCAAAACCTACCCAGCAGTTTGTGAGTTTTAGTTTGAGACATAAAAGCTGGAGATCTTGGGAATTCTGGAACAGATTAGAACTTCAAGGATTAGTTATTTTGGATTAAAGAAGTTTTCATCAGGCCTCAGGAATAGCTTTTCAATAAACTTGGTGAAAAATATTTCTTAATGCACTAACTTCCACTGGAAAGTAGGTGTCTTTCAGAAGGGTCCAGTGGTGATAGGGCTAAGTAGGGAAAACTATAGCACAGTGCTCTGAATATTCTGATATCTACCTCTTCAAAGAAATTTTAAATAAATTACTTTAATATCCTGCACATTTTTAAGAAAGGCAGTTCCTTTTTTTTTTTTTTTGCTAGTTGGGAATGCTTGAAAAATTAAATAGCTTTTGATACAAATATGTAAAAGCCCAGAATTCTCCTCTTTTGCTCACTAAAATATATGCAAGAATGTTTACAAAAGGAAATTTGTAAAAATAACCAGTTAATGTAGGAAAAGTTTAGATTTATGTTTTTAATCTTTCATGACTGGGCTTATTCAGATTCCACTGGAATTCTAAAAGAGGTAAATTGAATAACAAAATAATATCTAATTAACTCTTCAGCAGGTAAATAATAAATTAGTATCATTACTCAAGTGGAATTTCCTCCCTACTGCAGACCCAGAGGATATACCACTGTGTTTTTAAAAAAAGGAATGATTTAATTTCTGAATCTGTTGTAGAAATGAGCTAGACTTGAGAAAAACAGAAATATGGCTTTAAGTGAATTGTTAATGTTCTGCTGCACTTCTTTAACATTTAGGTTATCTCTTGCTTTCTTCTTCCTTAGAATCAATTGACAGTTTTTCCCCAAGTTTCCGTATAAGTTCTGCCAGATCTTCAGAATTTTGAGATTTTTCCTCAAGGAGTTCATACCGGAGACTTGAGATGTCCTGTTTAATTTCCTTCAGTTCACCTGTAACAGACATGAGAAGGTCACACTATTAAGAAGCAAAGGAATAAAAAGCATATCCAAATATTGCACAGATATCGTGGTTTTTCTCTGGATTTCTTTGTTTAAACAGAAAAAGTAGATTTTCTGCTGCCGATTGGTGAATGGTGGGTTAGCGGTAAGAATATGAAGATGCAGTTCAGAAATCAAACAAATCTAAACAAAAAAGTTCACAAAACTCAAGTGATCTGGTAGATAGAAGCTGTTCTGCTGTGAGAGAGATCATAGAATCATAGAATCACATAGGTTGGCAAAGATCTTTAAGAATACAAAGTCCAACCTTTAACCTGACTATTCCAATGCTTAACAACTCTTTCAGTAAAGAATTTTTTCCTACTACCGACTCTAAACCTCCCCTGGTGCAACTTGAGGCCACTTCCTCTTGTCCAATCACTTGTTACTTGGTTGAACAGACTGATCCCCACCTCACTAAGGTACTTGTACAAAATGAGATGGTCTCCCCTCAGCCTCCTTTTCTCCAGGCTAAACAACCCCAGTTCCCTCAGCTACTCTTCATAAGGCTTGCTCTTGAGACCCTTCACCAGTTTCATTGCCCTTCTCTGGACACGCTCCAGCACCTCAATGTCCCTCCTGTAATGAGGAGCCCAAAACTGAACACAGTACTGGAGGTACGGCCTCACCAGTGCCGAGTATGGGGGGACGATCACTTCCCTGGTCCTGCTGGCCACACTATTCCTGATACAGGCCAGGATGCCATTGGCCTTCTTGGCCACCTGGGCACACTGCTGGCTCACGTTCAGCCAGCTGTCCACCAGCACCCATAGGTCATTTTCTGCAGATCATGTAGATCAGGGATCCCTAAGTCCTTCTGGCGAGCAACAAGGTCTGACTGGAAGAAAAGGAGAGCAATCCTCTCCTTTTGCTGCCATACTAACTGTTTTTCCAGCATCAGAGGGCTGCAAACAGATGAGAACATTTCTGTGAAGTGCATTCACTAGCTAATTCCAGTTAACAAATCACACCAAAAAAAGGCTGAAGCGTGCGCATCCCCATAGATGAATTCCCAATAAGAACACGTATCTACATAAGGAAGAAGTGCGCCAAACCACTGTGGCATTAAATGCAGCATCACCATGGGACATGCACGGGCATTAGTAGAAATACCAACACTTTTCCCAAGAAACCGTAAGATCAATGACAGTTTCCGATGGGAGAGCAGAGACAGAAGTCAACATCTCTTCCTTGATTTCAATTTCATGTTAATTTTACATCTGGTAAACATTTGAAGTGGATTAAGTATTTTGGAAACATATTTTCTTCAAGTGGTATAAGTAACCACTTTAAATAGCTTATTTTGATTCTCTGATTAGATAAACATACAATTCATCAACATACCTTCATTGACTTCATCACTTTCCTTATCTATCTGAGCTTTCAGTACATATCTTTTAATGAGACGCTTCATTATTTTCTGCATAGAAGAAAGAAAAAACAGGTTCTCTTAGACTTTCTTTCTAGTATTGCCATAATGAGCTCTGTGGCCTTTTGTAGCATCCAGACAGTTCAGTGTCAGGAATATAAAGCAAAAATCTCTCCTTTCATCTACAGTGCATACTTCAATGGTTCTGCACAGACATGTACATGAAAGTTAGGAAACTAAACACATCTTACCAATGTTATCATTCACAAAGCTTAACCTACTACTGCAGTCTATGAGAATGATTAATACTGTTGCATCTTTGATTGCCAGGTAGGTGAAACCATCTAGCCTTTATTGCTACCAGAACACAATAATGACCCTGATTAGCAGTGCTAATTACTAAACCCTTCTGCCATCAGTTTGTCTTAACAAACTTTTGTATTATATTTGATGTTATCTTTTCCCAACGAGAGACTTACAAAATAGGTCCTACAATTCTAAGAATCATTTAAGCACCTCAGCTGGGACTCATCTAAACAAACACTTATATTTTCTAATGTAAATATACATATCTGTGGCAGTCAGTGTTAATTCCCTCTATGGATAGAAAAAAGCAATTCTGAGAGCACAGTTCATCTCAGACAACTAAAAATGATCAAATAAATCACACCATGAGAGGGAAACCTAGGCCAGGAAATTTAGATGTAAATTTTACCTTTCCAGGAAAAATTATTTCCACCCCTGATTCTCCCATTAGTTCAAATTACTTTAATAAGAACAAGGTATCTAATTACCTTTGAGGATCTATCTTTCTGTCTTTAGGTTTAATATTTTCATTTGGTGTAACCCATGATGACACAATACTTTTTATTGTTCACTTCAAAATATGAAATGCACATGGGTTCACATGTCTGATTTTGTCTCCACTGTAACTGACCTGCCCAGAGGTGGCTGTGAAGTGAATCATCCCAGATCAGTGGTTCCAGACCATCACTGCAGTCATGCTTGTGAGGTCAGCAGCTGTACTGTTTATCCTAATGATTCAGATAGAAGGCCACACATCCTCATGTTTATAAGAAAAATTTGTAAGCTTAATATCTATCACTGCATCATAATGAAAGTGGCTATGAAAAACTCAGGGACTTTTTGGAACAGACTTGTGTAGGCACTGCATAATGTAAAAGCAGAGCAGAGCTACTCTGCCCAAGGTAAAATCTTTCTTCTGTCTTATGGTTAAAGAAGGTATACTTGTTTTCTACACCCTTTTGCATTCAGATGGTCTTGTTCTATCACCCAGGCAGCTCTTGCCTCTTTCTTTCCACCTGCTTTGTAATATTACAGGAAGGAAAGGAGCAGCCTCTGGACCAGAACAGCTGAGCTTTATGTGGACTGGGCTGGGTCTCCACACTTAACTGCACAAAGGCTTGTTGCCGTTGTTTAGGAGGCAAAGAATAAACAGACTGTATTGACAGCATAAAGGCTGAAAGATATTTGCAGAGCTTGATTATAATACAGAGGTGTGGCATAATCAGCTAAGCTGCTTCAGCAGATGGAACAAGAAGATTCCGGGTTTCCTTTTGGTTTTCTTAATTAGCACCATTCAGTTGAGGACTCAATCTGTCTCTAAAACTAAAATCATTTTTCAAGTGCTTTAAAATATTGTACTATGATGGCAGCATTTAAGAAACAAAGAGGAGAGAAAAATACCCTCAGATTGTACTGCAAATACCTAAATCCTTGCATTTATTCCTGATACATACAAGGTCTGTGGATTTATTCTTGTTTCATATTGCTTAACATAAATTCAAAACTGTCCTCATGCCGTCACTCTGCCAGTTCTACTACTTCTTGATTTTCTTTAAATTAAACCCCCTTTTTTACCTGGTATTGCCTTGGAGGATTGTTTACACTATTTAAGTGGATTTCATCTGAGCTTCTTATACTTGATTGCTTCCTCTGACCAAGCTGAAATGGAAACATTATTTATAGTACAAAATAAATAAAAGAAAAATATGGTTAAATTACATCATACATACATCATATGACAGAACATCAACCGTTAAGTTCAATTTGACAGTATTAAATTACTGTAGTAAAGTCCTCGTAGTTGTGCAGAATATCAGCAAAGGAATTGATACAAACCCTTTCAGACCGTGATGTAGGAAAGTAAGAAGTGAGAGGTTTTCTTCCTTTTTTCTCTCTTTCACTTGCTTCTAACATGCCCAAAGCACCAGAGCAGAGCAGCCTCCTCCTCACAGGCTTTCCCTTGCTCCTCAGGTGCATGAGAGGGGGACCCACGCCTGGAGGAAGGCTGTTCTGCTGCTGCACAGTTTTGTAGGCAAGGGATGAGAGAGAATCAGGGTGTGAGAAGAAGGAGAGGTGGCAGCATTAACCCCTTCCTCTCTCTCACTGCACTTGCCTGTAGCTAACATGACTTCTACTACCACAAAATACACAAAGACTTTGATTCTCTGCTCAGCTGCGCTAATGGCTGAATGTAATCAGTTACACAGTTCATGTCAGAGACCACAAAATTATCAGCTGACATTTTTGAGTAGCATCTTCTTCATCACACATGCTGAAAGGAAAGGGCATCCCTCCCCAGTGAAACACCAAGGACTCAGTTTGTAGGCATCGTTGCTGATTTATATCTTCGAGAAGGACTAAAGCATCACAAAACTAAGACCCAAGTTGAACAACTGGGCTGCAGTAAGACTGAATAGCAGCTATTAAATCAAAATTAATGAAATCACTTTAGAGTGATAATGAGGCCAGTTCAAACGCAGTAGTGCAAGAAATAAATAAATAAAAAGTGAAACATAAATCATGATTGATCTGGATGAGGAGTAAGTCACTAAAAAGTCAATTCTAATTATACACGGTCCAGTACAATGTTTACTGTTTTAAAGCACGGGGCTATCACTGAAGATCATCTCAGATCCTGTGGGATTGTGTTGTACTTCCAGTGAAATTCTCCACGCTGGTTAACCCTGTGTCTTAATGCATCGAGAACCTACAGAAAAGCAAACTGGGGCACTTTTAAGCCTGGTAAGTGGTACGTAGGATACGCTGGGATATAGTTTGGTGGGGAGGAAAGCAGAGAAGGGTTAGATGCTTATGAAGCTATACAGGCATGTCACACATCAAGGGAAGCCACCACACAGTGTTTGGTGTTAATGAAAGCTACAGCCTTCAAACAGCTGTTTCTCCTGCAACTGAAATCATTATAACCTCTTGAGGTATAATAGGAACTTGCCATGGTTGAACTCTGATAATACATGGAAGTAAGAATGCAGAATATGTGATAAATATCCACCAGATATTAATTAGATGTTAATTAGAAAATGATAAAAACAGAGGATGGTTGCTCTGGCCAAAGCTGCTGTACAGTGTGAGCTTGGGTTCCAGCTGTGGCTGGTGTCCCAGTCCTTCTTCATCTCTGACTTTTTCTGAAGCTGTGATACCCTTTATGACTCTATTACTTAACCAGTTTATGTACAAATGCATTTACTTTTATTATCTATTTTTAGTATTTATTATGTATTTTATTATGTACTTTATTATGTATTTTAAATAGAATCTGTCATGCCAGCTACCAGATCCAAATGTATGTTACATTGAGTTACTTCAGAAGCTAATCCAAGGCTTAACCAAAACTTGATTTTCACTTGAAATAGCAAAATCAATAATAAGTGGTGAAGTGAGTTGAGACACTGCAAAGTTATAAAACCAGACACACTGTAACATCTCCATCTTAACTTTGACCATTCATCATTCCGCCTTTCTTGAACAATGTACTTTTAATTAGCTATAGACTGCACCTTGAAAAATGGCAGGTAAACGAGAAGTGTATAATTTCATTATATCTGCTTATGTTAACAGTAACAGGACAGAACATATATTGTACGTTGCTGAGTGACCACTTGGTGGCAGAGAATGCCAAGATTTCATTATAACTTCATTTTTACACAGAATTTTTAAACTCTTTGTAAAGCTTCACGCCTATGCCATTTTCCTCTCCCACAATTTCCTACTATGGCAAAAGGTTGTTCTTGAACTAGAATTCATATTTTTAGCTTAATATCTATTGAACATCCACATAAGAGTAACTGGAGGGGAAAAAAATAATTTAAATAAAACAATGATATAAACTCGACAAAATAGCTCTCTTCCAGGAGTGTTGTGTGAAGGAAGAAATGCAGCATAGATGAATAACTGCTCTTAGAAAACACCTGCTTCTTTAAACTTGCTTCTTATTTCATTGTTCTCTAGTATTACTTAAAATTCAATGCAATCATAATAATAATGTAATTACTGTAGCTCTTTCGTGTAGCACTTTGTTAACATCCTAAGTCCCAGTTTTCAGAAGCAGCTGATGACTTGGAATGCCAGCAAATTGTACGTGCTTGGAGCAGACGAGAGGGTTCCCAGAAAATTACTGTTTGTGCTCCCATAACTAGAAGTCACATCTGAAAATTTCAGAAACGCTGGTTTATACTAGGGAAGTAAAATTAACCTGCTTTTTTTATTGTTTGAGTGAGGGTTTAAAGCTATTTAAAGCTATTTCAATAACTCATTGTTCCTTATTTCTAATCTGAAGTACCACATTTTAAGGAAATCTGCCACCATGGTTTTTTACCTCAGGAAAATGAACAAGTTCTCTGACTCTTAAACCATAAACTTTCTCATTCATCAATGGCAATGCCATTGACCTTGCTGGAAGAGCTGAGTAATGAATAGATGCAACTCAGCTGCCTTTTGTTTTTCAACACAAAAGCATGTATATATACTTTTTCTAATTTGATTTGCAGTTTGGCTCCCCAGTTTGGCTGGGGAGTAAGCACATTATATTTAGCATTAGTTATACTACAATCTAGAGTGAGTGAAAAGCATTATATTTGAAGACTAAAAATTAATTCAGGGTAAGGAAAAAACCGTAATAAATGTTGTTTGCATCCTTACAACTCTCTTTCAGAGGCACTGCTGTAAAAGCAGACATGACTATTACTGATTTGTCTAGAATTGGTAATTATTACACTTTGCACCTTTCTAGCCATCCGAATTGCTAGGTTTGAATATAATTTTGGAAAGGGATTATAAAAATCTATCTTCTTTCCAGAAGGTGCAAGTATGGTATTTTTAAGAGTACTTGTTTTATGGGAATATAAATTTAACTTTTAAAAGTCATTAAAAATAAGCTTCTAACTTACTTATGTGCGTTTCAAAGTCACAAATCAAGCAAATGAGAAAAAAAATCTTTGATTTGTTGCTTCTCATTGTCGCTCAATTTGAAGTTTATATGCATCTCTTTAAAGTTATGATTTTTCAGTGATGGGTTTATCACTCATGGTCATTGTGAAATCAATTGGCATCAAGCATCTTGATGAAAAATTTTGCAAATGTTGGAGTCATTAAAAACTTGAGCAAATGTATTATCACAACTGCTGAGTCTTAAATACTTTAAGATTAGATTTCCCCTAAAATGAAGTGTGAACTGTAAAATGCTAGAAAAATTACCAGTAACACACACAAGATATCAGAAGTTAATAGCAATCTTGACTTTGGTGACATTGTTTGTAGTATCTGTGTTCAGTTTTATAGACTATTATGAACTTAACCAGAGGCAGACGCCTGGCAGAGGTACAATATTTTCCTCTACAGCTCCATTTTTTCCCCTCAAGAATTGCAATAAATAGTTTCTTTTCTCTTTTACTCCTCAATTGATAACTGCTTGTCACAATGGTGACAGATGCATGGAACTTCTTTACTGGTCCCCAGTGTAATGACTAATGACTCCTGACTACAGACTCAGGAACTCCTAATCTTGAACAAGCCTCTGCTCACACTCCTGTCTATTTTAACAAAGAACCTTCCAAATTACAACTACCAGAAATGACACATTTGTTTCTGCCACCATGACAAAGCTGTCATTTCTTTTTTGTGTGTGACTGTTACCATATACTCACCTTTCCACTCACTACTTCTAATCGTTTCTCTTGCAAAGCTCTTCTTCCTAAACGTGTTACAACAGCGCTGGTCTTTACACTTCTAATACCACCTAACACCATGTGCTATGCCCCATGTTCTCCTAAAGCAATTAATCATAAAATCATAGAACAGTTTTGGCTGGAAGAGACCTTCAAGATCATTGAGTCCTACCTTTTTCCTAGCCCTATCAACACCACTAAACCATGTCCCTCAGCACAACATCTACCCGTCTCTTAAACACCTCCAGGGATAGTGACTCAATCACCTCCCTGGGCAGCCTGTTCCAATGCCTGACAACCCTCTGAGTAAAGAAATTCTTCCTAACATCCAACCTGAACCTTCCCTGACACAATTTAAGGCCATTTCCCCTTGTCCTGTCACTTGCCACTAGGGAGAACAGAACAACCCCAGTCTCCTCTTCTCCAGGTTAAACAGCCCCAGATCCCTCAGCCATTCCTCACAGGACATGTGTTCCAAATCCTTTACCAGCTTGGTAGCCCACCTCTGTATCCTCTCCAGAACCTCAATGTCCCTCTTGTAGTGAGGGGCCCAAAACTGGACACAGCACTCAAGATGCGGCCTCACCCAAGCCAAGTAGAGGGGCACAATCACCTCACTGGTCCTGTGACAACACCATTCCTGACACAGGCCAGGATGCCGTTGGCCTTCTTGGCCACCTGGGCACACTGCTGGCTCATGTTCAGCTGTTTGTCCATCAACACCCCCAGGTCCCTCTCTGCCTGGCAGCTCTCCAGCCACTCCTCCTCAAGCCTGTGACTCTGCCGGGGGCTGTTGTGGCTGAAGTGCATGACCCGGCATTTGGCCTTATTGAAACTCATGGAAATGGCCTTGGCCCAGTGATCCAGCCTATCCAGATCCCTCTGCAGAGCCTCTCTGCCCTCAAGCAGATTGATGCTTCCACCCAGCTTGGTGTTATCTGCAAACTTACTAAGGGTGCACTCTATCCCCTCATCCAAATCACTGATAAAGATGTTAAACAGGAGTGGCCCCCATACTGAGCCTTGAGGGACACCACTCGTGACCGGCCACCAACTAGATTTAACTCCGTTGATGACAACTTTTCTGGACTTGTCTATCTAACTAATTTTTCATCCAGCAAAGCGTAAGCCCATTCAAGCCAAAAGCAGTCAAGAGCAGTCAATCTCCTGTAAAGCCACAAAGGAGAATAGGGTTTACTTGAGATAACCTGACCCAGGCAAGTCCACTGGACCAAGTGGGCTGCCTCCATGGGTGTTGAAAGAGCAGAAAAAGTCCTTGCAAATATGCTATCATCACTGAAAGATCATGGAGATTGAGAGAGGTCCCGAAAGGCTGGAGAAAGAGAAATGGCAAACTTATCTTCAAAAAAGGTCAAAATGATGATGTGGGCAACCACAGGCTACTCAGCACCCCTTTGTTAATGGGTAAAATAATGGATTGAGTCCTCCTGTAGAACATTTCTAGGCACATGGACAGAGCAGACAGTGATTAGGAAAATAAGTGTGGCTTTATGAAAAGTAAAACCCAACCGACCACGTAGATGGCCTTCTGAGATAAACTGACTGGATTTTTAGATGAGGGGAGAGCTGGAGATGTCATCTACCTTGACTTTAAGCAAGGGTTTTAACATTGTACCCTAGAACGTTCTTATACTAACACTGAGATGTTACTCTCTGGATGGGTGGACAACTAGATCGGCAAAATCCTGGCTGGATGGTTGTGTTTAGAAGGTAGTATAGAGGTCTTGTCCTAGGACCTGCCCTTTTCAACACCTTTATCAAAGGCCAGGTGTCGTAGGAGATGTTGGAGCACATTCCTGTCAAGTTTGCAGACAAAGCCAAATTTGGTCAGGCAGCTGATAGACTTGAATAACTCTTTCAACAATGCATGCTGAGGACTGGCTGGCTTTGGAGTAGCTCTGCAGAAAAGGACCCGGAGGACTTGAGGAACTGTGAGAAAGATGTCAAAAACCTGCAGCAAGTTCAGCAGAGGGTCACCAAGACATTTGAGGCTGGAGCATTTGCCTGGTGAAGAGACACTGAGAAGCTTTTAACAGAGGTTTCCATAGTGTAGTGGTTATCACATTCGCCTAACACGCGAAAGGTCCCTGGTTCGAAACCAGGTGGAAACAGTAATTTTTATAGGCTAAAGCAACTGGGATTGTTGAGTCCTGAAAAGAGAAGACTCGAGGAGTACCTTATAACTTAACTGCCTTCCAATACCTGAACAGAACCTACAGGAAAGCTGGGGAGAGACTTTACAAGAGTGCCCACCGATAGAACAAAGCGAAATGGACTTAAGGTAAAGCAGAAGAGATTTACATCAGATCTTAGGAAAAAATTCTTCAGTACAAGGGTGGCATGACTCTGGAATAAATTGTCCAGTGTTCAGATTGTGGATGCCCCTGGCCTTGAGGTGCTCAAGGCCAGGTTGGATCAGGCCTTGAGTAACCTGGTCTAGTTAAGGGTATCCTTGCCTATGGAAGGGAGGTTGGATTATATGATCTCAAAGATCCCTTCCAACCTGGGTCATTCTATGATTCTATGACAATTTCAGCCTGTACATAGTGACTTCAGTATGGACTACGTATGTTGGGAAATTAATGAGAAAAAGAAGTCAACAAAAAATTAACAGACAGTATACACATTATAAAATTACCTTGTTCATCTCTGCATCTTCCTGAAAGCTTTTCTTTTGGCATAGAAATGGTTTAGAGATACATTTTTTGATTCGGAGGAGGAGATACAGCAAAGATTTTGGGCTTGGCACTAAGTTGAAGGGTACTGGAAGAGTTCTTCCTTCTTCAAAGTAAGAAAACCAAAGTTTAGCCCTTGCAAATTTCCATTCTACATCAGCATCATCCTGTAAAACAGAAATGTGGTTGTTAATATAACCTTGACTATTGAAGATGCACTAGCTAATTTTTTTGTGTATTTTGAATGTAATTGGCTCAAGTTAATCTGAAACAGATGTAGAACTTTTTTATAATCCGTGAAAACCAAATTTCAATGAATGGAACTGTTCTTACTAATCCATTTAATATAATGCAATTACCGAAGAAAAAAGAGGTTTTGATTTTAACATTGGTTACTTCAGTAGTTGCAATACAGGACTACAAGGACAGACCTCTTTGTAAACATTACTAGCAAGAATGAAAGTTCTGACTTAAAAGTCTCCAACATAGTGCACAAGTTAAAGCTTCATGGAAACATTTAAATTCATCCACTAAGGCATCCACTGAGGAGCCGCTTGCTTGGAGCACTGCCACGCGCAGTAAATGAAATGGGAAAAACCTATGTTAATATAACAAAAATGTAAACCTCTCAATAAGGCTACCAGCTCTGATTCCTCATCTTGTTATTCTCTTCTGAAGTAATTAGTCCACTATCTTTTTTTGTGAAGAATACATACTATCAGAATTTTAAATTAAATTAATTTTTACTCTAGTACTTTAAACGTGACATTAAAAAAATTAGGTGATTCTTAATTAATTCTCGCCACTTGCTGTAACATATAATTAAATCAAGTATGCTATAATCACCATGGTTTATGTTTATCATTTACAACAGGAAAAACACTCTACTCCTCTCTGTTGATTTCAAGAGGGTTTTCTGCAGAAAGGACTGAGGTCATGCTCAAGGATATGACTCAATATTCCTGTAGCTGTTTTTAGAAGCTGTTTGTATCCAGTCACCATATTTTTTGCTAATAGGCCAAAAAAAATATCTCTAAACCTGATAGTTTGTTCTGTGGCCTCCTGAGTCAGAAGAATCTGAATCTCCCTAGAGAACATGTGTTGCTCTTGCTCAAGCTGGACAATGCTATAGCCTCAAACAAGAGCCCAGAACGTGGGACCAGACCAGTGTCAAACCAGAGTCTGCTGCTTTGTGGGGACGGCCCAGCTCCTGGAGATCTGCTTCCCTTTTTTTCTAAACAACGAAAATGCTTCAGCCCTTTGTGTTCCATGGCATGCAAAAGTTCATGCTGATTTTCAACAGTCCCACTAAATACTTTGTCAAGTAGTTTTGTTCACTGCAGTGGACTAGAGTAACAGTTGCTTAAACAAAAGAAGAAACCAGCATGTTACAGACTTGCTTGCAAATTCAAGGCATAGGAACGAGAACATCCTTGCAGCAAGAGGGACACTACTGAAATAATACCAACAAATGAGGCAATTAAAAGATTCAGAAAATAACACCATATAGCCCATCCTCTTCAGGAACACAACACAGTCCAATAGCAGTTCCTTAGCCCAGTCCAATTCTTACCATTGCAAGCACATGCAGCTGGGTAATTTCCAGGTATTTTATAATAAAAAGATACAGTGGAATTAATATTGTCTCCTAATATATTCCAAAAGTCGATGCGCTATTTTTCTTAAATAAGATGTCAACAAGAAAGTTTTCCAGGAGATTGACAACTAGCTGTTAACAGTAAATGTAGTAAATATTTCAACTTAAATGGAATTTTTACCTCAATTTCCTGGAAAGAACTGTTGATCATTGCGATAAGCATGTTGAGTAAGACAATGACCATGGTAACATTATACACTCCATAAAGGACATAACCAATATTTTCTATAAACTTGTGTTTATAATTGATGACAACTGATTTAACTTCTGAGAGTCCAAATATAGCCCAGAACAACGTCTTAAAACTTTCTTCAACACTGAAAGGAGAAATGGAACACATGGAAGAGTTACTGAAGAAAAGCTGTATATTCTTACATACAACAATTACCGGTTTCATAAGATTCTGAATATTTAGGACTGATAATACAACAGTCTGATCCAGTTTAGGAATTACATGCACATCCTCAAAAGAATATTACAATGATTCACTTGTTAAGTACTTTAATCTACATGCTACACACTTGCTGGTAATGTGAATATAAATAACAGAAGTAATTAACCTCTAAATACTTTATTTTAATTGCACCATTAGTTCACTTAGAATGCATTAGTTCACCATTAATATGACTAACATTCTGAAACTATGAAGAAGACAGGATGTCTGACTACAAATTAGTATTTTTAAAAAAATATGTCTCACAGATCATAATCCTCCAGTTGAGTTTTACCTATTCCACAAATCCAAGGCAAAGGTAAGGAATAGGGATAAATGACTTTTTTTTAGATTAGTTCATTTAAATTCATGTATTTCCTCTTACTCAGTTTATATATATATATATAAACACACACACACACACATATACTCATACACACAGAAGTCCAAACCTCTGAGGTATCTTCTCCTATCTACCTTCACCTGTTTGAAGACATAGTTTATCTTGCTTTCAAGAGATCTCTGTTCCCTATGTTCAAAAATGCAGTAGAATTGCTAAGCACATTTTGGATTTTATTGTGTTATTGCCAAGAAAAAGTCAAACATGTTAAACTTGCAATTTTTAGTTGGAAGTCTATTTCTCTGCTTGTAATATTTTATCATTATTCCATCTGTGAGTTGTAGTTTTAGGTCCTTTATCTACTGTGTGAAGTAATAGTACTAAAAAAAGTCGTAATGAATTTTTTCCCCCTCAGCCAAGTTTGCTTCCTGGCTGAGAGGGAAAAAAAAATCATAAAAGCTATAGCTTGAATATGGCTGGAGCACCTCTGCTACGAGGACAGGCTGCAGGAGCTGGGATTGTTCAGTCTGGAAAAGAGAAGACTTTGGGGGGACCTAATAGCTGCCTTCCAATACCTGAAGGGAACCTATAAGAAGGCTGGGGAAGGACTTTTTACAAGAGCGTCCACTGACAGGACAAGGGGAAATAGGTTCAAGTTGAAGGACAATAGATTTAGATTAGATTTTAGGAAGAAATTCTTCAGTACAAGGGTGGCAAGACTCTGGAATAAATTGCCAAAAGCCGTTGTGGTTGCCCCCTCCCTGGAGGTGTTCAAGGCCAAGTTGGATGGAGCCTTGAGTAGCCTGATCTAGTTGAGAGGCATCCCTGCCTATGACAGGGAGGTTGGATTAGATGATCTCTAAGGTCCCTTCCAGCCTAGGCCATTCTATGATTCTATGATTCTATGATCATGACAGGTAGAAATTAAGTGGGCAAGGGCTGCAGAGCATGGAAAAGATTGAGTTTCTACTCAGGTGATTTATGTTGAAATTGTTGCTAGAAGTGAGTGGCATGGCAAATGTATACCAAATAACTTGTGATAGACAGAGAAAATTCAGGATTTCTATTCTTATAATAGAAGAAGAAAAAAAGAACAGCCAAGGAAAAATAAAGAGTCAAAAAAAAAATAAAAAGGTAATATATTCTCTCCATGATGGAATAGATTTTACCACTGGAAATTATGGAGAGCCAGATATTAAAAGAGGAATTAGATTTTATTCTTTTTAACTAGTAATATATAGAGTTTTCTGAATCAAATCACAGATGGTTTATAATTTGTATCACACGGTAGTGATTAGCCTCCTTCAGTTACAGATGACAGTGGCACTTGATGGAGGAACCAGCCTTGCTCCCAGGGGCTGCAGGGAGCCACGACACTGTGTTCTGAGGTGCTGGTGCCAAATGCCCTTGCAGGCCAGATGCAGCCCAGGGTCTGACCCAATCTATGTCCCAAAGCCCCTGACAAGTCCCCAGAAACAAGCCCTGTGCACAGAGTGCTACTACACATTGCGCTGCCAGGTCATCATCTGACATATGGACAGTGCTGCATGAGGGGTCTGAGGTACTTCTGGGTTTTCACAAGCCTTCCCAGCCTAATGCAGCCCAGGAGGCTGTTGGTCTGTTTTGCCTCATGGTCAGCTTGGTGTCCATCACAAACTCCCAGGTCCTTTTCTGCCAAGCTGCCTTCCAGCTGCTCATCCCCAGCCTGTCCTGATGCCTCCTCAGGGGAAGGACATGGCATTTCCCTCTGTTGAACTTCACAAGGTTCCTCTCAGCCCACTTTGCCAGTCTGTTGAGGTCCTTCTGAGTGGCATCACAACTGGCTGGCCTATCAGTCACTCTTGTTCATCCCTGTTGGCCTCCTGACACCTTTGCTTGATTTCCTGCCTATTGAGACGGGCTACTCTTGAGTGCTGAATAGGTGATTTTTGAAAATCAACCAGCTTCCCTGGACTGTCCTTCTCTTCAGGGCCTTATCCCATTAGATTCTTCCCTGAACTCTCCTGCTCTCCTGAAGTCTGGGGCTGTGGTCCTGCTATCTGCCTTGTTGTCTCTTCTCAGGAACCTGAACTCCACCATCTCATCACCAGCCAAGGCTGCCCTCAGCTTTCACATATACAACCAGTTCTTCCTTTTTTGTAAAAGTCAGGTGTCACACAGCTCCTCTCTGCATCAGTTCCTCGTGTCAGGAAATTATTGCCTGTGCCCTCCAGAAACCTGGACTGGTTGTGCCCTGCTGTATTGTCCCTCCAGCAGATATCAAGGTGATTAAAACTCCCCATGAGGACCAGGGCCTGGAAGCATGAGGCTTCTTCCAGTTGCCTGGAGGTGGCCTCATTTACTTCATCTTCCTGATCGGACATTCCATAGTGGACATCCAATACAACATCTATTTGCCCATCTATCCCCGGGCAGAGGCATTCCAGCTGCTTTCTCAAGTAAAGGGCAACTGCATCTCACGTTCCTTGAGTAACCTGCTCTAATTAAAGATGTCCCTGCTCACTGCAGGGGGTTGGACTAGATGGCCTTTAAAGGTCCCTTCCAGTCCAAACCATTCTATGACTCTATGATTCCCAGCCTGTCTTTCCTGTTTTTATCACAGTGTTGTTGGGGTCATCCTCTGATCTCAAATATATCTTTTAAGCACCAGAACAAGAGAGAAAATTTCTACTTAATCCAAGACAAAGATATTTTTAAGAAATGCAAACCTTTTAAAATAACTAGTGAACTTAACACATACAACATAAGCAATGGACTTTCCACAAAAATAGCCCACAATTGTTACAGTTAAATTAGCTGTACTTACGTTGTGAATGCTTCATTTTGTTTTGCCCCCAGATAGTAGGAATAGAGATTAAACATGCCTATCATGAAAGCCACAAACACCATGATAAATATCACCATGAACTTGAAGATGTCTTTCACAGTTCTGCCAAGCGATATCTGCAGTGGTCCAAAGCTTTCATTAGCCGGTAAGATGTAGGCAATCCTGGAGAAACTTAATACTACTGCAATTGCATACAGGCCTTCAGAAATGATCTGAGGATCAGACGGATCCCAGTTTATTCTGGCTAGAAACAAAAGATGAGAATTTCTGTCAGTATTTCAAGATATCTGTACAGATCTATGGAAGGTCTTTTTGGAACAGCAGCTGGAGGTGAGGGAGGAAACCTCAGGCAACTCAAACAGCACTAGTCACTTATGTTGAGCCAATTTAATCTAGCCAGGTAGTGATAAAACCATCCCATAGCTCCACTGACTACTGATTACATCTCCATCGATTATAAGAGTGGGCTGCAGGATCGCTGAGGCAACTTCTGGGGGGTTTGAATCCCAGCCCATTAAAGAACTTAAGTAAAATTCAGCTTACCGTGACAGGTGATGAAAAGTGAACAAACTAAATTAGAAATGTGATTTGAACTACCAAAAATAAACTGTTTTGATGTGGGGATCTGGAATTACTAAATTTCACCCCTAACCCCAAAACTGTGAGAAAAATAATGTTTCTCCACTTTTTCTATTTACTCCATAGTGAAATGGTAATGACCTTTTCTTAGCATACACCAAACACCCATTTCCATCACATTTTTTGCCATCATTTCTACCAATCTTGTCTGTTAAAGCTGACCTACTTGTGTGAATCACGTGCATGCCTTTTCCGTCAATGAGTGACACTGATGTCTGATAGTGAACACATTCAACTGCAGAGGAGAACGTTCAGGTTCAAATCTGTACTTAAAGAAGTATTTATAGAAAAGTGTCAGAAGAAAAAATCCAAAGCAATATCCTTCAGAACACTTTAATGATGGAGATTAAGGCATTCTCTGATGATATGGGAGGCTTAAATTTATTTCATTACTGTACTTTAGGCAAAGAGGTTAATCTGAGATGGGTTACCTATATCCCAGGAAAGTGCTGATATCTGTGTCTGCTGTAACGCCAGAAAATAAAACTATTAATTTATACTGCAACTAAGGCAATCACTGGCATTTGGAAAAATGCTAATCTGAGCTGTTACCTAACACATAACCACTTAATAAAAAGTCACTTATCAGTACAGCTTTAGAATATATCCATACTCAGTGATGCTGAGAATAATTCAAAATGCCCTTATATCAGAAAATCTTCTTCAAGGAACTTACCACCATACCAGTATTCGTGTATCATGACAAAGTAATGAATGACTCCAGTTTCGGGCATATCATGGCTCAAATTGCCTTGTTGGTGCCTGTGTTTCTTGAGGTAGCTGCATATACTTTCATTAATTGAGCTTCTCACTGTAAAGCCTACTACACTATTCAAAAAAGAAAATGTCTGTATGGCAAAAGACTGCACATCTTCACACAAGCAGGCATACATACCTATGTTAGCTTTACTTCAGATTTCACGGATAAATAAAATCAAACATGGCAGATGTTTCAGTATGACCTAATAGTCAGATGTCTTTTAGGTTTTCAGATGAGCTATATTATCACAGAAACTTAGAGGTGGGAAGGGACCTCTGGAGGACATGCAGTCCAACACCCCTGCTACAAGCAGGGACACCTAGAGCTGGTTGCCCACAATCACGTTCAGAGAGCATTTGTATCTCCGAGGATGGAGACTCCACGACCTCCACGGGCAGCCTGTGCCCGGTCACCCTCACAGTAAAGAATTGTTTCCTGGTGGTCAGAGGGAACCTCGTGTGTTTCAGTTTGTGTCCATTGCCTCTGGTCCTGTCACTGAGCACCAGTGAAAAAAGTCTGGCTCTGTCTTCTTCACATCCTCTCATCAAGTGAATCCATCCTGAGCCTTCCCCATCCTGAACAGTCCCGGCTCTCCCAATCTTTCCTTATAGAGGAGATGCTCCAGTCCTTTCACCATTTTTGTGTCCCTGTCTCCCTTGTACTGAGACAACTGGACACGGTCCTCCAGGTGTGGCCTCACCAGCACTGTGTAGCGGGGAAGGATCATCTCCCTTGACCTGCTGGCAATGCTTTGCCTACTGCAGCTCAGGACACCACTGGCCTTCTTTGCAGCAGGGGCCTATTGCTGGCTCATGTCAAACCTGATGCCCACCAAATTATGTTTGCCAGCCTATGATAAAACTTGTGTCATTATAAATACTCACTATCAATATTATCCATGTTAGCACTACCATACAAAGATGGTCTCCAAGCAGATTTTGGTGTACATGCATACACTAAAAAATGGCTCAACCCTGCTCAAGCGCATAACAAAATCATAACTGATGACTGATACCAATGGAGTCTGCCTTGCTAGATGATACAGTATTACAGAGCATAAACAACTTACAGGACTTGTGCTTGTCATACCCAGACGCTATGAACATAAACAACAGTCCCTGTTTGCAAATTCTTCAAGGGGGTGTTACAGAAAATTGAATTAATATTTAACTAGCTGCTTTTATAAAGATGTGAAATTTGCAACTTTCCAGTAAAATTTATAAGACTACAGTTTAATGGGTTTCAGAATATATATATTAATTGATCTGATTTTTCTACAGCCTGGAAATGAAGAAGTGTAACCTTATCAGAAATAATATTTGAGGGATGGAATAAAGATAGAAGCCAATGTAATTCAGTATCTAGAGAAAAATACCCAATAAAGGGAAGAGGGATGTGGTGGTGTTGCAAGTGAACACAAGTAAACAGAGATTAATTTTTTCTCATTTGGGGAAAAAGACTTCTAGTCACTCCTCATACATACCAAGCAAATTTGTTAACATTTTCATGTATTACTGGTAAAAAGAGTGGACTGAGAAATATTAAAGTAATCTAGAAGTCTCTGAGCAAAGCATACATAAAAGATACATTGGTTATGTTGGCGAAGCAGGTTTAAGAAATCCTTACATCTCATTGCTTAGTTGTGCCCCTGCATTACAGAACTTCATGTTCACAGTTATGCCAACATGAGTGTTTGCATGACAGCATTTTGTAACCGAACAGATGAAATAATTTGGATTAGAATAATCTTGAAAAGGAGTGGGATGACAATGCGATTATTCTGACTTTAGATCATTTCAGTCCCTGATGTCTAGAAGAGTTCCCAAAGAGATGTATGAGCACAAGCAAGGGAACTGTGATCAAGTAGTAGGGATGAGAAAGAGAAGAATGAGTGAGAATTTCCTACACAGCGTATTGCGGAACTGAAGCATTGAAGACTTATTAAGAGAAAATTAATTTATCTTGGCCCAAGAAGTAAATCTTAATATGTGCAATCAACTCACCTAAAGTGTAGTATTTTATGTTGGGCTCCAGTGTTGGACTTGTCAGATCTTTCATATTTGCATCAACGAAGTTCTGGGCTCTGGACGCATGCCAAAAGGCCATAAACCTTGCAATGAACGATGCTGCAAAAATTGCCAACATACCAAAATCGAGCATATTCCACAACTCAAAAAGGTATTCCTTTGGACCTTGAGACCAAATTTCTTTACATTCAGACCATATCATGCCTGTGTA
This sequence comes from Apaloderma vittatum, assembly GCF_000703405.1. NCBI lineage: Eukaryota > Metazoa > Chordata > Aves > Trogoniformes > Trogonidae > Apaloderma > Apaloderma vittatum. The sequence goes on along the minus strand of NW_009714134.1, from coordinate 31,611 downwards.
AGACAGAACAGAGAAAATAGTGTGCTCTTTTATCTTGATAATTGTTTTATTTGAAACTTTATTAGGTACAGGATATGCTCTCAAACTAAATGCAGTCAAGGATATGCAGTCGAACTAAAACCAGTTCTGGTCAGTGGGAGCTCAAACACAAACTAAAACCCTTGAACCTGCCGATTCATATACATGCCAGTACTTCTTTCTCATGTGAGTAATGATAACAATCTTTCATAATGTTTTTTCCTGTACAACTACAAAAGCTTTCAAAGAGAAGAATGAGATGCAAGAAATGAGGCAGAAAAAGCAGAAACGCTCTGGAATGATCATATAGCAGTAGTACAACTAATAGCAGAACTCACATTGGATTATTTGCAGAGTACTCTGAGCACAGTCTCTTACTGAAATTGCAAATACGTGTGACAAATGAATGTGAAAGTACAAATCAGACCTAATGCTTCCTCAGTGAGGCAAAGATATCTGATTGCTAATTAATCTGCCTTAAAAATAAAACACAGAAGTACAGTATTAGTTTATGGTATCCTCTTTATTCAGCTAACCCTTTTCCTTTTCAAGATAAAATTTATTTAGTCATGAACTACATTTCTAGGATTCTAAAGAGAGTTAATAAAAACCAAATTGAAATAATATCACTATTTTTTGCACTTCTCAAATTGTCTGAAGTAACTTTTCATCATTTTCAGATAAGGACAATTATAACACTAATTACAGTAATTATATTCAATGCTGCATCTGTATGCACTGAATCAACTTTTCATAAACCTTCTTATGCGCAACAAAGAAATAAATAGAAATAGATTAAATTAGCAAAGTAGAACTTCAAATTAGGAAAATATTATTTACTCCTTTGTCATCAGATGAAAACGTAGATATTTATAGAATATTTGGTACTATAGAGCTATATTATTTCTATAATGCACAATTATATTAATTTATAAACAGCTTTATGATTAAATAAATAAAGATTGTCAATGTCTTTGAAACCTTTGAAAGAATTAGTATACAAATGGCTCCAATTTCAATCATAAAAGAGCTCATAAAAGCAAAATATTTTTAACGCATAAGCTCTTGAGTGCAAACAGATTTCACTTAGCTGGAACTTAACTCTCCCATATTACTGACATAACTAATAACCAGAATCCAGGTCCTTAAAATACTTGGGCATCTAACCCCCATTGGAAAAAATGGTATTAGACTTGTAAATAAGAATCAGACAGCTAAAATATTTTGAAGGTCTGTGCTCAGGTTCTGATGCCGCATCACCAAATTGAATGGATCGACTCAGAATATTCATATTATTCATTTCATCCCTATGTTGGGATGGAAAAATCTACCGCTGAATGTTCAGGGTTCTATACCCTTCTTTTTTCTCACAAATACATTAGTAATTCTGCAGTAATACTTGCAAAATAAGAGAATCTTAGCAGAAAGAGACAATTGGACACAAAAAAAATCTTGGCCCATGATGTGGAAATCTTTTCCCTTGAGAGCTGACAGAGCCTGACTAAAAAAAACCCAGAAAACTGGCAGACACTTTCCTTTGATACTCACAAAACTGAATTCATTCATATTCAGACAATGTAGGTTTCACCTATGACCTTAAACTTAATGTTTGTGATTAAGTAGGCACATGCGAATTCTGCTGACATCCAATAAGAAATATGAGGCCAGTGTGGGAATGCAGCCAGTGAATAAACTCCATTTGTAGCATTTTTTTACACATAGCATTAATAGCCAATGATTAAATTGGGTCCAGCTTCACTGAAATCATAGCAAGGCAAATTCAAGAGAAACTTAGTCTTTACCTATTACCCAAGAAATAATGAGCATCTCCATCCATGAGAAACAGGATGTCTTCATCCTAAACAGTTGCTTTACGTTGCCTGTTGTTTCATTTGGTCGGAGTTTGGTGCCATCAAATCTGTCAGCTGCGTTCATGACAAGTAGACCAAGAAAAATGGTGAAAGAGGCTGCATGGGCTACGAACTTCATAAATGGTCCACGCATTATCCTCCCCAGCTGCAACAGAGGTTATGAAACACAAGGATATTGCACTGCCTTCTTCCAAAATAGAAATGTATAAAAAGAACAGTAACAGAAAGAAATATGTATTTCAGTAACATACAGCAACAAGTATTTGGAAAAGTTGTATACTATGATGTCACACCAAGACAGTCACCTTTAAATGTTTATACCTATTTGCTATTTTCAGAGGGATAATTTATAAGTTTCACCACAGAGATATTCTTAACTCAGTGTTCTGAAATAATTCTGTAACTATTTTGGGGCATCTAAGTCTATTAGACGTAATCCAGAGAAAAAATTATTGGTTTTGTTGACTATCTTCAAGAAAGAAAATGAGACATTGACGTTTACTAAAAGCATTAAATTATCACCAGAGTGAATTATGAATAAAGAATTATGTCTTTTGACCGACATGATACTCAGTTTAGCATATTTATTATGCAATTTTCCCAACTTATTTTAAAAGCCATAAGGCCTCAAAAGGTTATGTTTATAGTTTTGCAGTGTCTTAATTTCCTTTCCGACTCCTTTAACCGAAACCTCCTCAACTTTGTCATAACTAAGAACAACTTTAAAACGGTTTAGTGCAACAGAAAAAACCTAAAAGTTCCATACAAACTCACACAAGGTTGAACTTTTAGCAATTATTTCCTCTATTTTTGAGAGTGCCCGTATTAATGGTAAGTCTTAGCTTGTTCACTTAGTTGGCAGCTGCAGAAAAATATTTTATTTTAGATGAAGACATACAGAGGATCTGTATCTGACAAAAATTCCTTGGAAAGAACTGAAAGTAAGTTTCACGGATCTCAGCTGAAACATACAACAATCTGTGGTCTGGAAAAGGGAGGGGAAAGCAGAAAGATAAGTTATTAGTATTCATATTTTTGCTGCACTTGTTTCAATAGCAACATCAGAATTTTGCTGTCCTTACAGTCAGCTTTTACAGAAACACAGAACAAGAGGATGCAGCCAAGGATATGGTGTTAAGATCTCAAATACAGATAATACTAAGAAAACTAGACAAATATAAAAAGAAGATACTGTTAAAGAAACACTGTCAAGCTTAGCAGGCACGAAATCTGATCTTCTTTCTTCTTTATACAATTCTGCAAACCTGTGATATTCATTATGTTTCTCATTCAATAAAATTAATTGCTTTTAATAAATAAACTATTCTGTCAGCCTCATGACAGAATATTTAGCACGGACCACAGAGAACATAATGGGAAAAGATTTTAATTCAAGCTAAGAAGAAACAGTCACAAACAATACACAGTAAAGAAGAGCGTGAAAATTATGAAGTACCTTGACAGTGTCCTTTTAAATGCATTACTCTTGTATTCACAAACAAAGATGGGTTAGGAGATAGATGCCAGAAAGGGACATAGCCAGAAAAGAAGAGAAAATACTGAAAGAGGTAATGTTAAAATATTCCTTGATCAAAAATATAAAATTTAGAAGACTGAACTCCTAGTGCGTCCCCTTAACCCCCTTCAAAAGAGACAGAAAAGAATTTTTTACATATATGTAGCAAAATCTCTCTGGAAGCATGACTGGCTACAATTGAACTGATTACACAAATGCTGGAAGTTATTATGACATCGCCATATAAGAGTGATCAAATCAAATCTCGAAAAGACACTTTTAAAATTCACTATCCCTTTATGAAGATACAGATCAGAAAATATGAATCAGGGAGAGAAAGAGCAACATGTAAAGACAAGGCCATAACCTTGCAAGTTTGGATTTTTCTACAAGGCAGAGTCCTTCCTTAGTACACGTTTGCTGTGCAATTTTGACATAATAAATTTCCTCCATTACACTTCAAGGACACTGAAGCAAGGACACTTCAAGTTGTGCCACGGGAGGTTTAAGCTGTATATTAGGAAAAATTTCTTTACTGAAAGAATGGTCAAATATTGGAAGAGGCTGCCCAGGTGGAGTCGCCATGCCTGGAGGTGTTCAAACAATGTGTAGATGTGGCACTTTGGGACATGGTTTAGTGGTCATGGATGTGTTGGGTTGACAGTTGGACTTGACGATCTTAAAGGTATTTTCTAAACTTAATTATTCTATGATTCTATGACACAATCTTCTAAATCCTCTGCACTACTGTCTTTGATTTGGTATAGAGTTTTGGAGAATGTTTTATAGGTTGGTTTGGGTTAGGAAAAGATATACAATAGTTATACCGTGGATACTTCGACACGTATTTGTCCGTATACAGGGTCACTTGAAATCACTGGGAATGGGAGTCAGTGCTTCATGTTATTCCCACCCTGTAACTCTGCTGAAGCAATCTATATTGTAACATTATGGAGTATGGCATTGATAAACAAATGATAAAATAGGACTCCAAGTATCACACCAATTGCAAAGGAGAAAAGGTCTGATAACAAAAAGAGACGATGTATTTTTTTAGGAAGAACAGCTTCCTAGCTCCTCATATACTGGATGTAATGTTCTATTTCTTTTCCTCTATCATAGTGCAAAAAATGAATGTGTGTAATCCTCAGAGCGTGCTTCTAGAAAGCAGGTAGGGTCTTATCAAGTTACTTCTTAAGAAATGCCATCCCCAGGTGGCTGGGAACAGTGAAAGAAGATTCAAACTCAAGTTCAGATCCCTCATCTTGGCTAGGGGCTGAATGAATTACTTACGAACTCATAAAACTAGAAATCTAAATTCTATTATTAATAAGAGCTCAGCAGCACAGATATTACTGAAGATAAATAAAAAATAATTTTTAGTCTTTCAAAATGTCATGTAATAAAACAGTATTCTAGAAGTTTTGGGTTAATTATGCCAGTCGTTAAACTGAATTACCAATGAGAAAATCAGAACAAACACTTCACAAAACTTTGAAGTGTCTCCATGTGGATTGCTGGCTGAAACTCAAATAAGAGGCAATCTTATTTCCTTTGGGCATGTGGTACTAGTGAATTCCTGCCATATCAGGAAGACTTTGTCCACGTATTTCTGTAAAATTTCTTCCAGATCTGAAAGTCTTAATCCAGTACCTGTGATCTAAGCTTGAATTAACTTTTTGCTAAAGAGGAAACTGATCAGTGAGACAGGTAAGTGACTGAGGTGTTGCAAATTTTTGCCTTTCTCAGAGCCATGGCAGAAGAGGATAAAAACATGTCAGAGTAACTCCTCTGCAAGCTGTTATTTTCACTGCAGATACTGTATTTTCCTTCTCATCTGTCACTGTGTCCTATAGTCCCAAATCTGGAAAAAGAGCAGGTACTTGATCTCAGGAGGAGGAGAAGAGATTTATAAAATTGCATCAATTCATACACAGAATGGACTCTGTTGATAAAGATCATGTTCTGGATTGGAGCTATCCTAATCTGACATTAAACAGTTTTGTCTTCAAAAAAACAGAGGAATCAAGTTTTGAAGTACGAGTGAAGTACAAGGTAAGAAATGGTATCTGGTGAAAAAGATGGATTAGGTTTTAGATTTTCAGGACACAATGAAATGAAAAGCATTCAACATATAAGTAACAGGATGAGAAATCTATTTAGCTACAGAAGTGAAACCGTAAAGAATGTTGCCCCGTGAACCACTGACTTTATAAAGCTACTCTGAAATAGCTTTTTTAGAATGTATAACGGTTCAAAATTACTTTAAAGATCCAATAAATCACTGAGAAAGGAAGAAGTTGAAAACCAATTACTGAAGTGTGCTGAATCTCAAGACGTGTTTTAAGACAGAAGTATTCATAAAAATTCTAGACACTATACAGAAAATTGAAAATTATATAACTGATTTTTATTGTCCAGACTGAAAGAAATGAAAAATATGGTGAAACAAAAAAGGACCTTCCTCCTCTCAGAGAACAATCAAATAAACCCACAAAGACCTCAGGCCTCTCTTTCAACCTTCCTCTTCCTCTGGAATAACTGTATGTGCACAGGATTTGAACTGCTAAAATCACAGATGTTATACTGTAACCTGTTGAATAATCCTTATCAGATCCAATTTCTTCTGTTCCATCAGCCTGCATTTAAAATGGATTGTGACCAAATAAAAGAACAATTCATCACAAATTTCAGAGAGGTCAGAGGCTGTAACCCATCCTCAGTGAAAAGGCTTTCCATACTATATATCCTCCACAACAGATACAGTGGCAGCATCCAAATCCAGACAATACGTTAGAAATGGATGCAGAGGAGGCTGCACGACTCCTTCAAAAACTTCATGAAATATAATCACTGTTAGCACTATCTTGACAAGACCACACAGTTCACTTTGAATTCTAGAAAACTGATGATGATTTCTGGCATTCATGTTTCAGGAACTTCTATCTATTAATTTTCAGTTGTTAAAAATAAAATTACCTTTGACAAAATTGGAATCAACCCACAGCTTGAGCTTAGTCTAGCTCTGAATCAAGGAGAAATGAGGTTCCTCTGCATCTGCCCACTAAGGCAACTACTACATGAAGAACAGTTTGACTCATTGTTTCTAAGATACAATTTCTGCAAGGCAACTCTTGCTTAACCATTGTAATTTCATATACATTGCATTTAACACAATACATTTATCTGTCTTAATTACAACTGACAGAAGGTGCAATCTTGCAGCCACTCCATTCTAACTCAGCTTTACAATACCATGTTTCTGAAGTATTATTTAAGCATGTCAGTAATGTATACTCATGCTTCATCTTTGCCAGACAGGAATTTACATACAGATGATACAGGAGTTAATAAAAGGCCATTACAAGATTTCACAGACTGACCTTACTGCAAGGAGCAATCCAGTAAGCTATCGAAAGGAAAGGCAGTCCTACCGCAACAGCAAGAACAACCAGAAACTTCACTGCCATGGTCTGCTGTCGTAAACCTGACAAATTCTCATACCAGATTGAGAGAAGTTGTTGTTGGCAGTTTGGATGTGCTACAAACTGTAACAAAGAAAAGGAGCACAAAAATAATGTTGCTATTGGAATAACTTTTATTAAAATAACAGCTACATGAAGTGCATTAAGAATGTTGGAATAGCAACCACGCGGGTTATATTAACAAGGGGATAAGAAAAGGTTTTTGATGAGTGTAATATGCCAGCATGCAAGCATGCTGCTATCAGTAACAATAAATCCTTTAAATTAAAAAACTATTAATTTTTGACACTGTTCCATCAGAAACTATTTCCATCTAAGGATAATTAAACATAAACTTTATCTAGGCAAACTCTACTCGTTCCTGACATTTATAATTATCATGTTACCACTTCGAATATTCTAAAACTTCCACTTTTTATGTTCTGCAAAAGTTGTGATACAGTCTTTAGCTACAAAAGAAAGAATATGTCATTTTCACATGTTAACATGGAAAATACCATTTTTTTTCAGCTGTCATAAGAAAATAGCCATCACTTTTGCAAGAAATCAGCTAAGGATATTATAGCTTGGTTCTGGAATCTTTTAGACAAACTTCAAAACTGAGAAGTTTGGCCTAGAATTCTCTTTTCTTTCAAAATCTCTAGAGAGTATAAGAAGTCTCTTACAGAGGTAGATACTAATAAACAGTGGGTTCTAGTGTACCATAGATTTTTAAGTCTAGACCTGTAAATACAATTAGAGATTGAACTGAATCTAGCATTTATTTTTTTAGAATAGTTCTCTGTATTTAAAGGATGACTGGTTGAAGGTCTTTATTCAGGCAAGAGAAAGTACTAAAGGAAAGTTCACATTCACAGAAGGATTAAGACTCAAATACTATGAAGGACAAGGACAATATGAGATATTCTATTTGCAAGTTGTTTCAGCTGTCTTTTGTGACCGTAGCTTACCAAGTGTTTTGCATGTTTCTTTTCAGATGATGGTAGGTGCTCTTCAGTCAAAATGGTTTTCTTCTTCTCTTCCCTTCATGAACACATAAATACTTCTCACATGTAAATGTTTTAGGTGTCCCTCAGAAATGTGAACTCATCTTTTGTAGAAAAAACCCTCTTCCCTGATAAATTACATCTGCATATTCAGTCCATACTGGATTTTAAGAGTCCTGGTTCCCTACCTTGTTTTTATTGTTCTTAAAATAAGATACTGTTTATTTTCACAGTGTTGATCTGATTAATTTCCTTATGCAGAAAAAGTTTTATCAAAGGTCTTACTGCTCTGTGAGGATATAGCTCTACTTTAGGGTAACCTGCTTTCACAGTGTATTTCTGAGCTGTATCTTCTTAATCTTTGGTTGTACAAACTTCATCACACAAATTGTTTCCTCCCGCTTCCCATATATGTCACCTAGAACTTTACAACCTGTATCATCCAAGAGAAGTTTTCTGCATAATTCGAGGGTCTTGGTGCAGCTACTTACTCAGCTGCTTTCACTGAGCACTTAGCAGATGCAGACCAGACCATTAAACTGACAGCAGAAATGAAAGTAAGCCAAAGAAGAGCCTGTTGTTCTCCAGAAGTGATAAACAGCATACTGTCAGTCCTAGATTGTGTCTCTGATCCTCTGTACAGACAATGATACATTTTTTGAGGCATACAACTTCACCAAGGATTCTTAACTTTGTAAGATGCAACATCTTGACAAAAATGCATATATATATTTGTTATCATGCAATGCACAGGACTGCTCTACTGTCCTCTGGCTTTTATTACATCTTACACCATTCCAGGCTGCAGAATTAGTGCAAATTACTTCCATATTTTTTTAAAAATAGCTTAAAATTAAATCAAGCAAATATCTACAAATTTATTTAGAGCTACAAATTTTTTTAGAGCTGTTTGCTCTTGCACACACTGTGACCAGTATCCACCCTGAATATCTGTTTCGTGCTAATACTGCAAGCTAACTGGGGCAAAGATTCTTCCATTTGTAAAATAAACCAGGCACAAGGGCCCAAGTACTAATCTGTTATAGGCTACTAAAACTAAATCACTTAATAACAGCACAATTTAATACCACTAGCATGACATGTCTGTTTGACCAACACAGTTGCTTACTTTTTTAACTTCATACTTAATGGCGAGTTTTAAGCGGCTAAGGCTGGGGCGACCATGTTCTCCATTATTATGGCTCATCTCTACATCACCATTCAAAATAGCTTCCACTTCTTCCGTATTTCTGCACAGATCGAGGAGTCCAACTACAAAATCTTTGCATTGCATAGACAATTTCTTGTAATCATTCTACAAAAGAAAAGAAGAAAGAAGATAACTTGCCGTTCAGGCTTAACACAAGACAATTAGTTCTACATCTCAGCTACACATCTGTGAGCATCCACAGTTTGTTTGCATCTTGTGATTTTATTGTTAGGTTTTTTTCTGGTAGATTAACAGCACTTTGGTATCAGGCATCTACTTCCCCTTAATGTTCAAAGATTAATATTCAACTCACCTTGGTTACGTTGGATATCTGCATTATCAAGTTTTATACCTGTGTCACTTCTCTAGACTTGCTTTAGAGCCAAATGAAAGTAAAAAACCACTTTCAGAAATATTGTATGGCATATTTTAATGACTATTTCAAGTTGAGATGAACAGCACAGAGGAAAATTTTCTATTCACTGACTGTCACAAAAGTCTAGATAATTAGCGCAGATGTAGAAAGTTACCCTGTAGAGATCTCAGTTGGACAAGATGAGTATCCTACAGAGAACACATCTAAATAACTTCCCAGCCTTCTTGATAATTACATCAATATATTGGATTTTCTTAGGCCTTGAATTATTCTTGTAAATCTTATCTTTCTCATTTTCTAACCTCTCTTTCAGCTTGCAAACACAAGATTTGAATGCTGTTCTCCAGCAACAGTGTTAGTAGTGCTACAGATAACATGATGATACCACTTCTCTGACTTCAACTCAAAGCTCTTTAGCTCAAATATCTCATGGCAGACTTTGCCACGTGAGCCGAAATGTTGCTCTAAAACTGCAGGTTCAGTTGCTTATTGCTTTAACTACCAAATACTCAGTCAATATTTTCCAAAAGGTGTAAGTCAATACAGAAAAAGGTATTTTGATCATTGCAGTCCATAGTTTGTTAACCACTCCTCACTTGCAGCTATTTTAGGGTCATAAAAACTGAATGTAGCTAGACAGACAGGGAGATAGATAGATAGTACGTAGACAGATAGATAGATAGACAGATAGACAGGCAGATAGATAGATAGATAGATAGATAGACAGACAGATAGACAGACAGATAGAAACCTAAAGCTAAAAAATGTGTAGATATATTGTCTCTGGCCTAGATCTTACAGGATATTTACTCATAAACACGTACTTCTGATATTTTTGTGATCTCTGCTAATTTAAATGTCTTTAAAAGATTAAATTACAGTAGATTATTTCACCCAAAAATGAATGAAAAAACTCGAACAAACCCATGCTATACAGGACTGCCCAACTAGTCTCTATTTCACGTTCAAAGTAATTTTCTACGTATGCTTTTATTACAGTGACACATTTCTTCCTTTTCTGGACTGTTCTTTATAGCATCCCCCCTTCTCTCACTCTTAGTCTCTCTTCTTTTTAATTACTTCCTTCACACTAACTGCCATCTAATGCACATTCTAAAAGAAAAAAAAAACATTATTTCGAGTATATAGAATGCTCTAATTTATTTGCCAAGGGTATATTTCAAACATATTTGTGCTTTATTACCCCAAACACCAAAATACCAGTTTATTACTTGCATATATTAAAGGACTGCATCCAAGTTTTACATTTCACTCTACTTAGACGAATGCAGTCACAGACAAATATTTACAGACACTACTGTATTTATACAGGAAACTGCTATTGATTTATTTTTTTAATTAATATAAGCAAGGTAGCTCAAATCTGTTGTAAAAGAGAAAGGAACTTTAATGTCATGTCTCTATAAAGACAACAGAACCTAAGTACTATAACCATTTCATGATGTGCTGTATATTTTATTGTTGTATAATTTATTTTTCCTCTCTTCAGAAGATTAACAAGAGAGATTAGCCAAAACCCTGACTTCTTGGCTCTACAGAAAGCATTTTTTGAGAGTAATACATCACCTTCTGTTTGGCTCTCATTTTTGTAGCAGCAAAGACAAGTTTCAGTATTCAATCATTTTAATACATAAACGTCCTCTTCAAAATGAAAGCAAAACCAGCCATTTGAGATTCACAGGCAAAGAAAAAACACAGTGTCGATCTATGCACCCTTGTACGATTTGGTACCATGAACTGTTCTGAAATGATATCTGACCTTTGAACATCGAATGAAAAAATGAATATTTTTCAGTAAGTTTAGGAACAAAATAATTTGGCCTTCATAAAAATACTAAAAAAATACTGTAATATGTTTGTAATATATTTGTGTGCACGTATTTTCCTCTGTGAGATACATATATACACGCACATCCACACACACTCTTCATCATGTTCCAGCTCTGGTGACTGAGACTTGATATGGATTTTCAAAAAGTCTGTGAGGAGACAAATACTCCAGCATGCAGTCCAATGCTTTCGGGTAGTCTCAAAACAAAAATCCATTCTAATGAAGAACGTGATTTTTTCTGAGTGTAGTCCTATTTACCAAACTGAATACTGAATGGGCACTTTCTAAAGGAGCCAGACACCCCCACTCACACTTCACAGAACTATTCCTTCTGAGTTTAGGTTTGTACACAGCACACGGTAAATTCATCCATAAACTCCAACGGTTTAACTTCTGATTTGCAAATGCAATAAAACAGCTTCCCTTGCTGTGAAATCCTGCCCTAGCTGCGCTGAGTCGTTGTAGCTGAGCTGAAGAACTGATTTTTTCAGGAAGATTACAGAGGACAGATGGGATGATAATGTCTTAAAACATTACAGGAGGATTTGTCAGGGCAGGGAGCTCAAGTCAGGCAACTTTGTTTCTAAGAGATCAAGTGTGTTAACCTGCAGAGACTACTGCACGGGATGCCTTTTGCCCCTTGTCTCCTTGGTCCACGTAAAGGTGTAGTCACAGCAAAAATGATTAATACACACTTCTTGCCATCTTGGTTTCTTTCTGTCACACATGCACAGAAAGTTCCCCTCCTTGACACCCACATGTCTCTTCCCGTTAATGAAAGTGAAGAGATCGTGTTTGGCCTAAGGTATTTTTTAAAATGGTCAAAACCACACAAATAACTCCAGGAGTTCTCCTTTATCACAAATTGTAAACTTAATTAATTAAAAAAAACCAGTTCTGGGAGACTTGAGAAGGTAGTTGGCAATTAAATTATAGTTGGAGGTTCTAGAAAGTATCAGCCCTTAATTCTGCAATAAAGCATGCACGTGCTTTATCTAATGCATGTGACAACGTCGGCTCAGGGCTCCTCAGTAGTTTTAGGAAAAATCAGTTTTGCCAAATTTTGCCACGCCAAGGACAATGGGGCAGAACTGGATGCTCCGACCCTGCCAACAGACTTGGGGAGAGCGCTGCAGGGGATGAGGAGCCAGGGCAATGAGATGCTGGTGGCAGAGGAAGGACAGGAGGACTGGGGCTGACAGTGGATGCTGCTGGAAGGGGTCACCTGGCCTTTGTGGTAGGAGGAGCTGCAGATTGTCTTGGTCTCCCAGGTAAGGGAGCGAGCAAGCAAGCAGGTCACTCTAAAAACCTCAGCTGACCATGACTTGTGTTACTTCTGACCACATAAGCCAGACAGCATGGCCAGGACAGCAGGAGAGCATCACCACAGTTGTTTCTCCCAGGAGAAAGGGACTTTCTCCTCGCAGTCTCCTGTGACCAGCCAAAGGCTCCTGGTGTCCCCTAGACTGTGCCTGGGATGAAAATGCTCTCGGGACACAACGCTGGTGCTGAACCCCACAGAGGAGATGGAGCTGTGCTCCAGACCATGTCCTGGCCGTGCCTGGTGAACTCTAGAGGCCAAAACCAGAAACAAGGATCCTGCTATACAACGATTTAAGGTTTCAAATTGCCTTATGATGTAAATGGGACCTAAATGTTGGATTTAGACATCTTACTAGGTAGATAAACACATTATTCCCCTTGCAGAGGTGGCCTTTACTCCTTCAGGGACCCAGTTTTTCTTCTCTAAGTGGTGAATTACCTTTTCTGCAACAGATCTGACAAAACCTATAATGAAGCCTGGGATCCGATTTCTGTAATGGGAGTTGTAGAAATGAAAACAGAAAATCAGACTTTGAGATTATAAATTGGATTTTGATTCTCATCAGAAAAGCAAATTCAGAGGACCTTATTAGGGGTATTAATTTACAGCAACAGTAACATAACTACATTTAACTTAAAAGTACATTTTCCTCTCCATCTCATTAAACAATAAAACAGTCTGTTGTTGTTAGAGCTGCAGTGAAATTTGTACTAAATGTAAATCTTGTCCACTTGGAACAGCAGTAGGCCACAGCTGTCCCTCTCAAAACTCCAGGCCACATCTCGGCCGGAAAACATTTTTCAGATACCTTCTTCATTCTTACGAACATAGTAGAGGTCTAGGGTGGGCAAACAACTTATATGACAAAAAACACTAGCACAATCCCCTCAAATAAAAATACTCTATATAATACCAAAACTTGTAAAGCTGCTCACTTAGCCATGTCATAAAAAGCTAAATTAAACGCTGTTCAGAAAATCCTGAATATCTCAGAGGTACTCGGGAGCATTAACTCTTTCCATTGCCTCTTAGGAAGAGCTGGGAATTATCTGTGCCACTGGTTGCTGTAGGCACCCACTAGGAAGTTCCCCTATAACAACACCACATCAGCACTATAAAATAGGTGACTTTTAACAGAGTGTATTACTAGAAAGTTTTCATTTAGGTAATGTTTGAAATACTTTAAATGTCTCAGGCAAACCCTAGGTGGAGCTAAAGATTTTCCATGTCCAGCTAATTTATGTACTAAAAATATGCTCATTTTGATAACACCAACAGGTGTAACACATTTCTACAAAACTCACTTTTTTATGCAGGGACTAAAAAAAACTATCTGGATCACAGTATCAGACTCCTGAACTAAAGCAAGGGTACCAATTTTTTGACAAATTGCTGCAAGCAGGGCTATGAGCTTGCAGGAGCACAAACAAGCTCAGACTCAGTAAAGACAACAGCGTCCATTCCCTGCAACTTGTACACACAAACTTTGCACTGCCTGCAACAAACCTAAGCCCAGTATTTCTCAGTCAAGCCCCCAGCCTGTCAGGATATTGTAAACGTTATAACACATCAATAGTGTAAATGTTAACTCTGGTCAATGCACGTATAAATGTACTCCATGGTCTTAAATATTTATGCAGAACCACCACATGATTTTAGTACCTACAAGAACATTCCCAAAAGACCTTATGTTGCCAGCCACCTGCTCCAGTGAAACCTTAAATTAAGGGAGAGATCCATCTCCATATTGCCTTGTGCTCCTGCTCCTCATTGTTCCTACTCACCTTCAGTCTACTCTAACAAGTTTGTACATCCTCAGTAGAGCTCAGAAGACTAATGTCCAGCAATATGGAGTTGTCTCTTGTCTAGCCTCCCGTTACTGCTGAGGGAAGGTACCTCAAAATCTCTGTTGCAATTCTTTACACAACTCTAAGCTAGAAGCGGCACTAGAGGAGGCAACTGAGATGAAATAAGACCTGAAAAATCAGAAGTCACTCAGGAATGAGCAGGTCATAGGATCATGGAATCATAGAATTGTCAGGGTTGGAACGGACCTTAAAGATCGTCTAGTTCCACCCCCCCGCCATGGGCAGGGACATCCCCCACTAGATCAGGCTGTCCAGAGCCCCATCCAGCCTGGCCTTAAAAACTTCCAGGCATGGGGCTTCCACCACCTCTCCGGGCAACCTGTGCCAGTGTCTCATCACCCTCATGGGGAAGAACTTCTTCAGGCCCAGGAAGCATCTCCTCCTGGTGCTTCAGGGCAGGCAGAAGGCTGCTCTGAACCAGCCCACCTCTTCTCACCCAAGTGCTCTGATCCTTGTCCTGGTGGCACCAGGGACAAATACTGCGCTCCTCGTTCCTCTCACCAGTTGTGTACTGCAGCACACATTTGAAGGACACTTCTTGCTGACTATTCCAGATGATGATTTTATTTATAAAAATCTTAGCTTTGTGTCTCTTCAACTGTGGTAAACGGATCTATACAGTCCCTACAAATCAGACATGCTATTTATCTCAACATAGCTGTGAACTTAACAGGCTGCATTTATGGTGTATGAAAAATGTTTTTTCTGTTCTGTTCTAAATTTACTCCCCTTTAAGTTAATCAAGTTCTTTTGTTCACAGCTTCAGCAGCTGCTAAAGAGAAAGAAACAACACTATGTGGTTTAAATACTCTTCTCTGAAGTGTACATGAAAGCAATGGATGAAATCTCAGTCCACTGAAGTCCTATGGATTTCTGCCAGGGATTTCACGGGGCAGACGTTCATCCTCCACATTAAGCTGAAATTCTCTTCCCAGCACTTTGTCTTATGGATATAAAATAAAAATTCTCCTCTGCTTTTATTCCAGTTGTTTAGCTGCTGTTTTTAGAATCCCTTTGCAAATTACTCCTTCTTTTCCCTCCTCACAAAATATTTCAGTTTCTTGTTGCCTATGAACACAAATTCAGGAGTAATTAATGAATGAATTAATTCAGAACTTAATGCAGCCTCTCAGCTCACAGGCTGAACACAGATAGGTTCAGGGCCTTACACACTGTGCCACTGCTAAGAAGATTAACATTAAATATTGTCCATGGCAACTTCAAACTCTTCCTAACACAATGTTGGAAACGATTCTGTTGCTGCTTTGGAGGTGGAGAGATCTCCTGCTAGTGAAGTCTATATACTTGCTCTGCCACAGTAGTATCATACACGACCATCTGCTTTCAAAACGGTCCCCCAAGGTAAATCAAGTTTGAGAGTTTTTAGCAAATCTAAGTCATAATTAACACTGCCAATGTTTGCACAAGGCCTGACTTCGCATTTACTGGGAGCAAAAAGCTTACATTCTCACTGTCTTAAAACAAATAAACTGAGGTAAATATTTTTGTAGGTTATGCACCACTGTAATCTAGGTAAGAAAACAAATACCCTGAAGAACATTCATTCTTCAAGGATCTAAGAGGCCTTGAATCTCTGGGACTCAACTATTATCTTTTTTCAAAATCTTGCATTTTTGAAACAATAAAAATTCTGTATGACATTGAAAATGTCTTAAACTCCACAGAATTCACATATAATTAAGTACAAGTAAATAAAAAAGAGGAAGAGGTGAGCAAAAATACCAGACATTATTTAGAGTCCTTTTAGTGAATAAATGCAAAATATCGTGAGTGAAAAAATGTTCAGTTCAACTTTGAGTTCAACTATGAGAAAATAGATGCATGAGAGTTTAATAGAATTGTGCAATATTTCTTGCATAAGTGACTACACTGTACTACTTTAGTTTCCTTTTTCCCCTGTCCTAAGCCAGCTTCACCCATGGGTTTGAAGGGCCTCCTTTACCAACCCTGCCTGGCAGGAAGAGGGAAATGAGTTCATTGGCACACTCTATACAAGCAGTATGAATTACAATCAGCACAGAGCAATGAGACATTCCCAAGAAATTAAATCTTCCATTCATTAAACATTTACATATTTCCCCATGTTATCTGACAGAATTACAACGATGCTGCTGATCTCTTACTGCTCGAGGAATGAGAGAAAGACCTTTGACTGAACTTTGCCATTCTATCAAATTCAGTGCCCCTCTACTTACCTTAAACTCTTTTTCGATGTTGGCAAGCACAGCCAGCTCATTGCTGAGCTCTAAGGCAGTCATTACAGGGTCTTCACTGGATAAAGACAGATAAGCAGGACTGGCCAGACCTTTGTAGGCATTGATTCTGGATCTAGAATGGCTGAAAGAGTCATGCTTTTGTTTCTGATTGCATTCGCTGCACTTGCAGAAATAGTCATGCGGCCTGTCGATCCGAGCTCCTTTTCTCAGCAGAGTGTGGACAATCTCATACTCGTGGCAGTGAGCGGCCAGAATGATCGGGGTAACATCATGGGAAAACCGCGTGCCGTCCTCATCGTACGCATAGAAATCATCGTGCTGGAGCTCTGACTGGCTGGGACTTAACGCAAGCCTCTTGCCTTCGGCGAACGCGGGATGGTTTAGGATGGCTTCCACTATCCGAACGTAACCTTTGCTAATAGCCAGAAGCAAGGCATCGCCAACCCGAGAGAGGTTCTCCTTCTTCAGCAGAAGTTCTGTGATCTCCAGGTGCTCATTGGCAACGGCCAGCTGCAAGGCGTTCTGCCCCATGTAGTCCACACAGTTCACATTGAGCGAGGGACATTCTTCCAGCATTTTGCGAATTACTGGAATATTTCCATACTCTGCTGCATCCAAAAAGCGTTCCTCCTCAAGAGAGAGACTTGTTGAGCGGTCATTGAACATATACGCCGGCCCTCGACTGGCTTGCCTCCTTCCCTTCTCCCGCAGAATGGTCTGTCGGCGGAGCGCTAGTCTGTTCTCGTTGCCTCGGCTGTGCAGAGATAAAGAAATTATTAGTTCTGGCTTATGCAAGGACATACTCATTTTAAATAATAACTAATAAAAAATATGTGAATGATTTATCTGCTGCATGTTTTTAATGCAGCAGGGAGCCCACAAACCCTGACTTTGATGCACTTTGTAACCACTGTCACTATACAGCCCTCGAATCAGTAGCCATCTGCATTTTATTTCAACAAGAAGTCCTTCTCAATCTTCATTTACAACTATACTTTTTTTCCTTACTTTGTCCTCTGCAGCATTTGTATAATTTTTAGTGAAACTGTTTTGTGCTTCACATTGCATAAGCAGAATACTAGTTTTAAAGGTAAGCCTCTTTCTCAAGTTTACACGGAAATCCTCTGTTTTTCCAGCACTCTTCTATCCATGTTTATCAGCATCATTTGGAATCTCACATATCCCCCTGATATGTATGCTCACTTCATGAAAAAAGTGCTTCCTATTGTAATGTAGAAAAGAAGAAAGCATTATAACATTTTTTAATGCTAAGACTTCACTTTCTGGTCACAAGAATACTTCCAACAGAAAACATTCAGCAAAGTTTGAGAATTGTTTCAAGGGCGAAACTATGTTTTCTCTGGATGAACGCACTACTTTCTGACACCTTTGCTAGATGTAGCAGATATTTTGAAGGACTTCACTGGAACAATATCAAAAGAAAAAAAAATAGCAAAAAAAAAAGAACATCAGATCTCAAGTTCATGGTTTAAATACACATTTTAAATACAAAGGTGACCTGGAGCATAGCGGTGACATGCAATGACTCCCTCAGTCCAGAGACAGCAGAAGGCAGTGAGAAGAGCCCACACTGCCCAGCTGCTCGGTGGAGCCCCAGTGACACCACGGGAGCTGAGGTGCCCTCAGGTGGCCCTTGTGAAAGCCACCATCCCTTCAGGATGTCATTCACCCAGAGCTCCTGGTCTGTGTTGGTGCTAAGGCACCGCTCAGAGAGAAGACAAGTCACGGATTGAAAGGAGTCAGCAGCGGTGAGATGAGGGACAGGGGACTGCACAGGACAGCAGGGCACACAAACAGGGAAACTCTTTAAATTCCCTTCTGCCTCAGAAAAGCAGGCAGGCAGGCTGCCTTCACTTGCTCTTATTATTCTTATCCACTTCAATGTTTCAGCAAGTATCTAACTTACATTTCGGATCTGGTTCCTCCTCTTTGCCCTGATGATGTTTTTCTCACATCTACAATTGAACGCTCAGTCATAAACTGAATTTCTACAAGCTAAAAGCACATCAACTATATTGTGTGACATCTTATATCTATAATCCTATTCATTTTTACAGTTCGTAACCTTGATACGCTATTTATTCCTCCACTTGGTGGCTTGCCCACAAATCCTGCCAAGTCTAGCTTCACGACAGCTCTAAAATGTCGTCCATTCTTCTAATACTGAAACCCTGAAACCCTCATCCATTCCTGAACTCCTATATTAATTAATAATTACTTAACAATCATTTTATTATCAAAACACAAGGTGAACCACATCAAAGCTAAGTTTGCTGAGGAATGCCACAAAATATGCTATGTTCTCTCTAACAAGAAGAAAATCTAATTCATGACTCTTATTTCAGTCAATTGAGATCCCATTGCTCAATGTAAATTCAGCTGCTAACAAGTTTCTCTCCTAGAATTACTCTGCTAAATCACATAATATTCTCTATAACTTCATCTTTTTCCTTTTGAATGGTAGCTTAATGATTATTTATATACATAGGCTCAAACACACTTCACTATTTTCAGTATTTCTCACAAAATAATATCCATTAGCAATACATTATTCATTAAATACTTACTAATGAATATGAATTTAAGTATTTAAATGACAGAACCAGATCAGTCCTTTGTGATTCCAAACATCTTCACAAAAATTAACATTACAAGACATTATTTCTTCTGGACTGTTCATATGGAACTTCAGTATAAATTTCCTTTTTCCCTCTTGCCTTCTTATTTCCAGAGATACAGTCCTCTGCAGCACTGGACATGTTTCAAAGTGCCAAAGTCTTAAATCTAAAAGGACTATTCTTTTCTTTTTCAAGATAATCACAGGTATGGAATGTGGACTATATCAAAATTGAACACTGTAACATTGTTCAATATGCAGAGAGTACTAACACTGTGCTACAGGAGCAAGGTTACAGCCTTAGTTCAAGTTATGTCTATAATTTCATGGTACAGAATCAAGTTAGATCCTATTCTCTTTTCTTCCTCAAGATCTGTGCGAAGGCACTCTCTGTTACTGTGGGTTCAAAACATGTGAGAGAGACCGGACATACATGCTACTGTCTTACAGGTGAATATGCTATACGGCTGGCTGATTTTTTTCCATACATACTTCCAAATATTCTAAAATAATAATAAAAAATAAGAATTTGTATTTGTTGAAAACACAGTCTTTGGAGAGGTTTCCCAGAAAACATGAAAACTGCAAGAATTAAGAAGTTACTCGCATTGGTGAACATATTGGAGTCAGAACCTGAGATTCACTGAAGAGAAGCCAGTCTTCTGATATACCTACAAGCATTCTCCTGGAAACACATGTGCTAAATTGGAACAGGGATGGAATGGTAGAAAGCAGAGATCACAGCAGAGAAAGAAGATGCCAGATTCCCCAGTTTTGAAAGGACTGTAACATGGTTCTGAAAAGTTTAGTCAAACATGGAATATGAGGGTGGACTGATAAGGTGAGAACTGACTGAGATACGGGAAAGAGAAGAAAGTTAAAGACAAGAGGGGGAAATCAGAAAGAAAAGAATGCAAGGGGTAATTTTAAAACCTTCTGGGTTTTAAGATTTAAACACTGAGTAACTCTTAAGAGATAACCCTATCAAACCCATTAGATGCCATTGCAAAGCTGTTATCACATTTAAAGCGCGTAGTGACTGGGGGAATTTTTACAAATAGGAAAAAGGTTTTCTAACTATCTTAGCTGCCCATTGGCTTCTCCATTTTGAATAAATTAATCATTGAATTGCAGTAGCACAATAATCTGAAAAGCAGAAACCATTCTACTGAGCAGTATGCTGGCAAATTCTGTATTTATCCTGAACTGCTTCTTTCTTCACGGTCTGTGAGGCAATCACTTACTGCTAAACATCATTTAAATAATTTGTACTGAGATTATTTGAGTAGACAATGAATTCAGCCCATAAAAAAATTTATAACATTTTTTTTAACTCCTTCACAAAAAATAAAGGTGCATTCAGTGTACATTCAGATCTTATTTAACTGACAATAACAATATCATTGATATAAAATACATATCTTTATGAACCTCATAAAACTAATCCACTATAAAATTATTTTGCTGGCATTTGATCCTTATACAAGAGAACAAACTCTACAAGATCACGTTCATAATTTTTTCCTGAGATGTTAACAACTTCTGTTAACCAGTCAAAAACTGCAGTTCATTAAACACTTTCTCTTTCATTTTTAAAATAATAGAAACCAATTATATTTCTATTCCAGTGATACATTCAGTACAATTCATCAAAACAAAGAGTAATCATTGCTAGTGAAGAACACTTAAAATAACCTTGTTTGTCAAGTAGCATTTCCTCTTTCCTTGTCTGTATTTGGAGGAAAATCACTGCTTAAATAGGAGATTAAGTATATACATTCCCTAGACAGTAGCTCATGTGCTGGAGTAGAACCTACTACATAAAGAAATAGAATATTTTTAAGTTGTTTGCTGGAGTGTAGCATATGTTTGATAGAGAGACCTACAATCTCAGTGAAATCCATTTTCCATTTTTTTATCTGTATGAAATAAATTTCCTGGTCTGCCTAGTTGCAATTACAGATGAATAAAGTTAAGGGTCTGTAGTTAAAACTGGTTCTTGCAGCACAAGGCTATATGTTTAGTTGTAACAGAGAAAGCAAATTGTTCTACTTTATTATTCCTGCTTATTAGATACACACAGTAAATATTAATTCAGGAGTTTGTTAAGAAGGATATAAGACACTTGATTGCCTCCAAGTGCAGGGAAGGGAATTTGATGATCCAGAACAGTATGTTCAGTTCTTTTATGTTCTGATGTTCTTACACTTACTTCACAATCACTGAGGTCTTTTCATTCCTTTTTTTAACCAAAAGATGCCCATGTTACCACCTATTGTCACAGATTCTGGGCACAGAAGCTTTAAAGCCACTTGAAACTTCAGCCTTCCCAAACTACTGAATAACTATTGGGTGCAACAGATTATTAATACCCTTTGCAGGAAATGCAGTCTAAATGACTATAGTTATTATTTAAGAGCCAGCATGACCAAGTCTGGAATACCATCATCGTTTTGAATACCATATTTCAGGAAGGAGTTCTACAAAATAAGAAATTATATGCAGCAAGGATCACACAGTCTGTACTGTATTTTCCACTTTAAGCATAATAAGGTTGATTTTGTGAATGATATAGGGTGATATTCCACTCATCTCATTTCTGCCATAGGAACAGTAGCATTCTAGCTTAAATTAGTCATCTTCATCTACTCTTGTAGATAAAGGAGACACAATTCTCCTGTCTACTTCTACTATTTTCTATTGTCCCGTTGTTTATAACAGAATTTTAGCTGAGTAGGTGACATTAAGGCCTCCTTTAATGTATATAATTGAGCAGGAACACAGAGCACAGAAGGATGATGGAGTCAAGTCCCTTACAAGTGCAGACACCATCTCAAACAATTCCCATTAAAATATCAGACTCTGTTTCAAAGGAAATTACTATCTTGCTGAAATTCTATTTGCTTTCACTAATCCCACTGAAAGACTCATCTAGGACTTGATTGTTGTAGCAGTTAGAAATATGCACCTAATTTTCAGCCTAAATTTAATAATGGCCGATTAATATCTATTTGTTTTTGTTTAGGAAGCAGGATTGTGTTTCAGATTAAGGAGCACTTTCCCCTGACAACGTTTACCTGCAACACACAAACACAGAGCAATCATATCCCCTCTCAACCTTTATTTTGCTGAGCTAAATCAAGCTCATCTCATTTCCTGCAATGTCCATGCAGTTGAATCTGAAACAGAACAAAAACCTGCTCGAGCGCACCTTCCTAAACTGTACAGTAATCCCACGCATCAGCGTTGGGCGTTGGCTGTAAAATGATTAGCAACATTTTGTGTTGAAATGCACATCTTTGGCTATCTCTCTGGTGCATTTACATCCAAGAAATCATCCAGACATTATGGATTCCTCTGTGAGTCAGAGATAAGTCTCCTGCCTTTGGTGACTTTGCTAAATCAGGTGTGTCATGGTTTAACGTCAACCAGCAACTAAGCACCACACAGCCGCTCGCTCGCTCCTCCCCACTTCCAGTGGGATGAGGTGGAAAATCAGAAAGAAATTAAAATACAACTTGTGGGTTGAGGTAAGAACAGTTTCATAACTAAATAAAATATTGTTGTTGTTGTTGTTATTATTGTCATGAAAAGGAGTGTAGAAAAAAGAGAGAAATAAACCCAAGAAAAGTGATGCAGAATGCAACTGCTCCCCACCCTCTGGCTGATGCCCAAGCAGCGATCTGCCCCTCCCAGCCAACCCCCACCCCCCAGTCTATACACTGAGCACGACATAGAATCATAGAATCATCAAGGTTGGAAAAGACCTCTACGATCATCTAGTCCAACCATCAAACCACCACTACCATGACCACTAAACTATATCCTGAAGTGCCATGTCTACACTTTTTTTGAACACTTCCAGGGATAGCAACTCCACCACTTCCCTGGGCAGCCTCTTCTATGCCTCACCACTCTTTCAGTAAAGAATTTTTTCCTAATATCTAATCTAAATCTCCCCTGGTACAACTTGCGGCCATTTCCTCTTGTCCTATCAATAGTAACTATACCTTTCAGGTATTTGTAGAGAGCAATGAAGTCTCCTCTCAGCCTCCTCTTCTCCAGAATAAAAATCCCAGCTCCCTTAGCCTATGGTAAGGAATATCTCTTTGGCCAGTTCAGCTCTGCTATCCTGGCCATGCTCCCTCACAGCTTCTTGACCATGGGCAACTGAAAAAATCCTTAACTTAGGATGAGAGCTACTTAGCAACAACTAAAACATCAGTGAGTTATCAATATTACTCTCAAACTAAATCCAGAACACAGCACTGTACCAGCTACTAGGAAGAAAATTAACTTCATCCCAGATGAAACCTGGACAAGGTGTCACACAGTGAATCTCTGGTTCACAAACTCAGCTGTGCTGAAAGATTCAGTTTTGACCCTCAACTACCTTTGAGGACACAGACTTTTGTTATGGAGATTTGTGGAGTTGGGAAAGTTTGTACACGTGAAACAAATGTGAACCACTACAGCATCATAATCCAAAGTAAAAAGCTTTTTAGACGAGTCTGCAATAGCTGTTAAAGGCTCAATAAGCTTGCACAGTGACAAGACAGCCTCCTTCTCTTTGACTCGTGTAAAATAGTTTATTACACTCTAAACGTACTGTGTAAGAGTACTCTGTTAACTCATTTAAATATGAGGTTTGGCTTACCTTCAAAAATCTATTACCTCTGGAAGACAACTAAACAATTTCTTAGGAAATTAGAACATATAAACTCATAAAACCCAATTATGCTTCTGTCTTCATGATCATGCTTTAGTAAAGGACACCACACTGAAGTCCCTTACTTGCATATAATAATGGAAAACCAGACAAAACGCCTGTAGTTCTCATTAAGACAAAATAAATTTATACTCATATATACTGTCAGCAATGAAAATCTACAGGCTAGAAGCACAGCAAGCCAAGAAGGAGGGCTGAGACTGCTGGCAGCATCCCAAAGAAAAATAACAAAGTCCTACAGCTAAATACTCTCAGAGCAAAGTAAATGCAGAAAGTAGAGTTATGTCACCACACTGGCTTAATCACAAACTCCTTCAAACTCCCAAAATTCAAGAGTTTTGAAAATTGGCCAATGTCTAGGTGTGACACTGCTTGTTGAAACCCAAGTAACTACCTGAAACAATGTTGAAGCCAATAGTAATCACCTCTGAATCACCTCTGTGAGTGACCTTCTAGAAAATCCAAAAGGCCACAGAGTACTTTTTCAAAAAAAAAAAAAAAGAAAAAAGCTAATGTAAACTAAAACACTCATTCTGAAATTTATTTTTTATCTGTTGTTGGCAAACTGTCAATAATTAGCAATTAGCTAGGAGATCAGATAAGAAGTAATACTAAGTACAAAAGACACTCAAGAATAAATCACTGATGAAATGTTAAACAGGAGCAGCCCCAGTACTGAGCCCTGGGGGACACCACTTGTGACCGGCGGCCAACTGGATTTAACTCCATTGACCACAACTCTTTGGACTCGGCCATCCAACCAGTTTTTCACCCAGCAAAGCGTGTGCGCATCCAAGCCAAGAGCAGTCAATTTCTCTAGGAGAATGCTGTGGACAACTGCATGCCTTACTAAAGTCAAGGTATTCTTCTGCTCTTCTTTATCATATACCTATATAAAAAGTATAACAATATATGTTGCATGTAACATAATAACACATATTACACAATTATATATAATTCTCAATTCTATATTGATATATATAAAATATATAGTAACAAGTATAAAATTAAATAATAGGTACATAGTCCAATCAGAGACAGAATGTGAGCTTAGATGGAAACATGGTGTGAACCTCTACGAGAAGCCATGCTGCAGGAAAGAAAACAATAGGCTGTAGAAATTGAAGATTAAATTAAAATTCTAGATGTAAAGACAGTGAATGTTTGGAAACAAGTATCTGAACAACACTTGTTTTTTCCATCACTAGAGATCTAGAGATCTTGGTGGGAATGGCCAGGGGACAGCTGACTTTGCTTGGTGGAGAGGAATTGGCTAACGTGTCCATGTCTCTACCAGCCCTGTTGTCTGCAATTTGACACTGAAAATTATTAATGGGGACATGTCCATCTCGTGAGAGAAGACAAACCCCTCAGATCACATTTTTCAGTATTCACACTTCTGCAGTTCTCCATCACCAGTCAGTCGCTAAAGCCGATGACAGTCCTACATCCTTTACTACTGCAAAGCACATGCGGGCAGCTCTCACGAGATACGTCCCTGTCAGGAAACTAGCAACAAACTACAGATTGTGACAACTCCCTGGCTTGAATTTGATTGTTGAAGCTAGAGCCTGTATGAACTGAAGGTATGCAAAGTGCTGAGTGTTGATAAAGGCCTGTTTCACAGTCTGGACACTGAGTTAGGGTGCTGGTTGGTTTCTCCAGGTCTAAGCTCCGCAGGGTGTAGGTGGGGAAGCTCATGGGGCCACCATCCACACAGCATCAGGGAGACGTTTCATCTGTTACAGGTATAGAGATGGCTTCTTTTGCTGCTGTTTTCTAACTGGTATGATTTTTGATCATTCCTTGATCTATTTAACGATAATTGGAAAGGCCTCTTAGTAACACCCACTTGGGTAGAGGGATCCACAGTTCCCCCATTAGAAGCTAGTGCTGAAGCGCTCTGCAAATAACAAGCCAAAATCAGCTGTGGACATTTACAATAAAATTTTCAAATAAACAATGACAGTGGCTGCATCAGAAGTGAGAAAAGCCCATAATAAATATTCCTTAAGTATTTCATTTTGCAGCACTCATGTGGGTTGTTTTTTCTAATCAGAAGATGCACATCTAACACCAAGTATGAAATACATCATCCTAAGACTGGTACTTGAAGTTATGGTTGAGAGTGATGGGTCTTCTGGGACTGCCCTGGAGGCACTTCTGAGACCCAGACTGACAGAGGTTTTTGTTTACATACTGCTGAGATGTTTTCTCTGAGCTGATTGATTATGTTGTGCAGATGCTTTTGTACAGAACCAGTTAAAAACAATTTAACTTTAATGGAGTACTTCCTCATCCACAGATTGGTGAAAAGTTCACACTGTTTATGTGAACCTGAAGGTAGTGGCCTGACAAACATTCTCTTCAGGAAATAGCCATTCCCTGGAAAGTAGTTCAGTGACTATTTAATGGCTGATGGAGAGAAAGCACACAACACAGGGCAAACAACTATTTACCAGGCTCCTCATTTCATTTGTCATTCCTCCTAATTTTTACTTTGCTCTTTCACTCCAGCAATAAAACCAGTGGCTTATTATTGCTGAATCAGCTGCTCACCACTGAAAGGAATTGACAAATAAAGAGAAGAGTTCAGGGAAATGATTAAGAAATCAGTGTCTGGAGAAAAATGGTCAAGGAGGAAAGGCAACCTGGAAAACTGTAACTGCATCTGCTTAAAGGAGGGTTATCAGAAACAACAAATAGAAGATTTGAAGTTTTTAAACAGGGGAATGGAATTAAAATTCTTTCCTAAGAATTAGAAAGGAGAGGAGAGAGTGCTTTAGCAGCCCAGAACCTTTTATATACCATACTTGCAAGGCAAAGAAAACAGATGAGATTAAAGAGCACAGGGTAGTAAGGCAGGGCAAATGACACAAAGAAATGGATTGAGACTGCTTAGTATGGAGTGTCAAAAGATAGGTTTTTTATTTTTATCATCCTTTTCTTTGGGGATTAGTGCAATTTCAATCTTTAAAAGACTAGTATTGAAGAGGGTTTTGTAAGTCTGAAGAGCCTGTTGCACCTGAACACATCCGTAATTTCATCATGGCTTCTGAAAATGTTTGACAATAAGCTTAAAATATAAGATTTGAAGTCTAATTTTAGGGTCATAACTGAAAAACTGAATTACTGTTTTCCACCACTTGATCTTGCTCAGGTTTTTGTCTACCTATGCCCGCAAAACGTTTTATTTAAGTTCCTTCATATCTAACACACATCTGTTCTAACATTTTTCCTCAACGGAAAAAAATGTTGAATGCACTCACCCTTTAAAACACACTTTAATTTAAGTGTAACTGCATAGTTTAGTAGATTATTTGATAGATGTGCAGTTTACTTTAAAGTTGTCTAAAGCCAGGAAGCAGTTTTCTTCCAGGCTGTTTCTCACAGAAGGTGGCAAAGAATATCGGTGTGTGCCCACCAGAGAGAACTCCTTGCAAAGCCTGGCACTTGAGACCGTTTCTGCCCTCTATACCCAACTTCTCTACTAGTATTTGTAACTCCACGTGTTCCTTACATGTTCTCCAGGAAGCACCTATTGGTGTGTAATGCATAATTTTGTAACATCCTCTACCTCTCTGGAGACAGGCTGTCTGGAGTTTATTGGTGGCAGTAACAGTGAAACAAAGATGAAAAAGTCTTAATAATTCAAATTAAAGCTGTCATTTTAGCTATAAGACTTGGGAAAAAAAAAGTTAGAGGCAAATGGAATACAAAGCATAAATTTAACAGCTGGTTACTTTGCCAATTTGTGGTTTTATATGGAATACCTAAAGCACAACACAGCCTTCGCTGCCATGTGTTTATAGAGATATCCCACTTCCAGTGTATTCCCAAGGATATACTAAATTCTGTAGCTATTCCTACAGCCTTATGTGTAGCCATTTTGAGATGAAGTAAATAATTCTGCAATTCCAGAGGTATCCATATGCTTTTGAAGGTAGAGCTTGAACAATTTGTATAGGTTTACCCGAGCTCTGCAAAACTGCAACTCCTCAGTTACCAGGCAGTGTCTAACTTTGTTGCTGCAGTTGACGGTTCTTTCTGAGGCTTCTTCTGTTAGTGCTGGAAACCATTTCCCCTTTTGGAAATTCAGTCTTTTGGTCAAGTGCCCTCTGTCCAGTTCCAGCCATGTCTTTTACAGAGCTATTAACACTGTACAGTACAGGTGCTACGCCAGTGGTCTGCTGTGCTCACAATCTCTGGTGAGCTACCAACTTTCATTACTCACCTCATTCTGAGATGACTGTGTGAACCCACTGAAAAAAGGTTTATCTAGCTCATATTAGATCCACAACTGAAATTTCCACAACTCTTGCAATATTACTTCTTTCTATTACTACTCTTTCATTATTCCTACTACAATACTATTCTCCATGAGTTGCAGGCTGATGTTAATACGTCATGTTTTTTAAAATGAAGCTAAAACATTATTCAGTTAGAACAATCACAATCAATATAATGGCTGTAAAACAAACACAGCTGGCTGTCTATGACAAACATGCTTCCATAAACAGAACATTACCACACTGGTAGTGAAGTAGCAGACATCAACAAGATAGCCCTTGCAATTTTCTCAGAGTTCCTTAGGAACAAAGTGACAAGAAGTTCAAATAAAAGCAAAACCCACTTCTCATATAGATCTCTGGAATGTAATGCTACTGTGCAGCATGTGCTTTAGTGCTGTATCCCACTGGTTAAAAATAAAAGCACTTAAAATAGAGCATGGATACTTGTACCAATGCTAAAACTGGATACAAACAAAGTAAGCTTCTATTATATACAAGCAATTTGATCTTGGTAGTCCCCTGTTGGAAACTCTAAGGTTCTTATGGAGAAACTGTGTTTCAAACCTCAAACTGCAGACAAGGTTCAGTGCTTCATCTCCCCAAATCGAATCTGGCAACACAAAATACTGATCTCATAGAGATGGAGGAAAAAATCTTACTTTTTTAGCTTTGTAAGTATTAAAATTGGTTTCTATTCAACTAAACAGGTTAATTCCTATACTGTCATAATTTATATGGTGCAACAATTTTGCTAACTGCTCAGTAAATTAGGTCAGGATGTTGTTTCATGTGCATTCTTGCAGAAACATTCTCAATGTTAGCTTATCTGAATAAAAATTAACATTTCTAGGAAGAAAAAAGAAATTAATCTTAAAAATGCTTACTCTAAGCCCAGCTCTCTAACCCAGTTTATCCTACAGATGCAAACACTTGTAGTGGCCCACAGAGGAGGTGGGGTGAGGACAGGAATCAGTGGCAGGGGTGAGGAGAGAAGAAGACTTGATTCTTCTGGTGACAGTGGTTGTCGAAGTCATCCCAAAGTGTACGAAAATCTATAGACTCGCATTACTTAACAAACACCTACAGTAACACCAGTCTGTGCCACAAAGACTACTGTCTACCAAGCTGCTTAGTATGAGTTGGTTGCTTCCTTGTGCTCTCCCTCTCTCCATCCTGTTTTGCTTCATACTACATTATATTGTGAGCTCTGCTAGTTCAAACAATTGTCTATGATGCAACAAATAGCATATTTTTTTCAATCAATATTTTGTGTTCACCTATCAAGTGAATAGATAGATGATCTATCCATGATGATGATCAACTAAAAGACAGCAGAAAAAACAGAATACATACGCAATTTCATGTGGATTTACTCTGTCAAGCTCTGTGTTGTGGTTGTCCATGTCACAACCCCATAAACAGAAACTGGACAAATTATTTATACTTAAATCAGTAATAGTGGTCCTTCAGCTGACCTGTATTAAACCCCAAAAGCAACTATGTCTCCAGTTTCAGCGAATACTAAACAGAAAACACATTGAAACCTATGGGTCCAGAAGGGTGAGGTTATTTCCTCAGCATTTAATGCTTTGCTATTCGCTCACTGCCTACAGTTCACAAATGGGATGCTTGCAGTCAGACCCCTTACCTGATTCCTTGCCCCCAGGACTGCTCACACACGGCTCTCTTGCTCAAATCTCTGAGACTTCATAAGGCTCCTCCTGAACTTTTGCTGCTGAGAACCTGAGAGAACGGTCAGACAACCAGCAAGAGTAAAGCCCCATTTACACACACACGTACACACATGCATTCCCTCTTGAGAGCACATGCCAATGAACTGACAGAACAACACATTCAAAACTATCTGGCAATGCAACACTGCACTTCTACAGAGTGTACTTTCCTTCTGCCATGTCTTCTTTGATTTTGACCACACATAGGCATGTTTTTAAATAGCACTTGGAGGGAGAACTGATGACTTATACTGCCTGCTCTCCTTTGTTTTTTTTTTCTCCAAGAACAAGTACAAGCAGAAGCTGTAACTCTTCCTTACAAAGGAAACTGAACAACACAGAGCAGCAAGTAAATTAGCAGATAACTTATCCAAAACAAGCAAAAGAAGGTGCTCCTTTATATTGTGCAGTTTCTATGTTGAACCTGCCACACAATGATACAGATGCTAAAGATAACAATAAGTTAACTAGACAAATTCATTGAACAGAAATCCACTGCGGATATTAAATATCAAGTGTCTAAGTAGTAAACTGCAGGAAGCTAGGAAGTATGGCTTCATGTCTTTACTAGTTTCATAGTCTTTCTTAGACACTGATTTTGGCCCTTGCTGGAGAGAGGATACTGTGAGGTCTGTAATTTACCCCTTTTATATATATCTTTATATATAAAATCATGTACATACCTAATCACATATATATAGAGAGAGAGAGTTGTATACAGATGCCTGACTCAGAAAGTTTTCTTGAGCCACATGTAGAATTGAGGTGAGGTCCTACTTTGTTTTTTGAATCCTTTACACTGGTAACGGATTCAGTAAAGGTACTCCCAGATCCGCAGTTGTTTGTGTAGCCCATCCTAGATTCCAACAGCTTCTGTGATAATCCATTCTGACCTCCACAGCAGCAAAGAGCACAGCATTAGGCTTGCATAGCAAGGTCCTAGTGGCAGGAGGGCTACAGGGGTGGCTTCTTTGAGAAGCTGCTAGACGCTTCCCCTATGTCTGATAGAGCCAACACCAGCCAGTTCCAAGATAGACCCACCGCTGCCAAGGCCGAGTCCTTCAGCAACAGTAGCAATGCTTCTCGACAGCTACTGCAGGCAAAGAGAAGACTGGTGACGTGTGAGAGAAACAGCCCTGCAGACACCAGGGTCAGTGAAGGAGGGGGACAAGGTGCTCCAGGCACCGGAGCAAAGATTCGCCTGCAGCCCGTGGTGAAGACCATGGGGAGGCAGGCTGTGCCCCTGCAGCCCATGGAGGTTAGCGGTGGAGCAGATGTCCATCTGCAGCCTGTGGAGGATCCCACGCTGAAGCAGGTGGATGCCCAAAGGAGGCTGTGACCACATGGAATGCCTGCGCTGGAGCAGGCTCCCATCAGGACCTGTGGACCCATGGAGAGAGAAGCCCACGCTGGAGCAGGTTTGCTGGCAAGACTTGTGACCTCACGGGGGACTCATGCTGGAGCAGTCTGCTCCTG
>NW_009714133.1:7205-7425 GCF_000703405.1 Apaloderma vittatum | reverse complement strand
GCGGCATCGTCAGCAAAAAGCAGCTCGCAGAGACCTTCAGTCGCCTTAGGTTGAACAGGTTACCTTCGGTACGATAGCGGATATAAATGCTGTTATCTTCATTGAGGTCTGCTGTGGCCCTTTGGAGCATCGTGCTGAAGAAGATGGTGAATAGAGTTGGTGCGAGAAGGTAACCTTGTTTCACCCCGTTGGTTATTGAGAAGGGCTCAGAGAGTGCATC
>NW_009714133.1:6237-6934 GCF_000703405.1 Apaloderma vittatum | reverse complement strand
GAGGTAGCTGGTGCTAGTTTGTTCAAAAGTATTCTTGCAAGGATTTTACCAGCAATAGAGAGCAGAGTAATTCCTCGGTAATTTGAACAGTCTGTATTTTCTCCTTTCTTCTTGTACAGGGTGATGATGACTGCATCACGGAGGTCTGGTGGTAGTTCGCCTTTTTCCCAGCAGCGCACAATTGTGAACTTGTGAAATTTACCAATGGAAACCCTCACTTTTACACCACTCTTCTGAATTATTTTTTCCCCCTTTTTTTTTAAGCAGGAAAGGTAAGTTGATTTTTTTTGTTATTGTTGGTTTGGCTTTGGTTTCTTTTTTTTTTCCCCATTTAATGTGGATCTCTGTATTGGGTTGGCCTGGCTGGATTTTGGCAGTGGCAGGGAGGGGAGCTGCAGGGTGGCTTCTGAAAGAAGCGGCTAGAAGCTTCCCGATTTTGTTAGAGCCAATGCCAGCCGGCTCCAAAGAGGGACCCACCGTCGCGCCAAGGCTGAGCCTATCAGTAAATTGAGAGGAGAGGAACGCCTCTGTGATAACATATTTAAGAACGGGGAAAAAGAACTGCGCTGTAACAGCTGGTACAGAGATGGAGGAGTGAGAATTTGTGAAGACACCAAGTTCAGTGAAGAAGGAGGCGGGGAGGATGTGCTCCAGGTGCCAGAGCAGAGAGTCCCCCGTGTCGTGGTGCAGACCACGG
>NW_009714133.1:3907-6128 GCF_000703405.1 Apaloderma vittatum | reverse complement strand
CCGGTTTGGAGCGGGTCCCCATCAGAGCCTGTAGCCCATGGAAGAGTGAATGTCCACGCCGGAGCAGGTTGGCTGGTGGGACTGTTGAGATGCTGTGGGGGACTCACGCTGTAGCAGATTCCCTGAAGGACTGCACCCCAGACTTACGAGGGGTGGGCTGCCCCTTGCGAGGTGTCTCACGTTGGGCAGTTTGTGATGAATTGCCCTTCGTGGGACGACTCACGCCAGAGAAGAGAGCGAGAAGCTTGTCTCCCATGAGAGGGACCCCACAATGACCCTGAGGAAGAGTGAAGAGTTCTCCTCCGGAGTGAAGAAGAAGCGGTGGAACCAATGTCAGATGAACTGACCGTAAATCCCATTCCCTGTCCCTCTGTGCTGCTTGGGGGGGTAGGAGGTGGAGAAATCTGGATTGATGTTAAGCCTGAGAAGAAGGGATGGATGGGGGGAAGGCGTTCTGTTTTTAAGATCTGTTTGTTTTTTCTTCTCACTACTCCTCTCTGATTCGTTCTCTTCATAAATGTAATTAATTTCCCCAAAAATCGAGTCTATTTTGCCCAGAATGTTAAATGAAAGTGATCTCCCTGTCCTTATCTCAAACCTTAAGCCCTTTGAAATATTTTCTCCCCCGGTATAGTGGAGAAGGGGGAGTGAGAGAGTGGCTGTGTGAGTACCTGGCTGCTGGCCAGGGTCAAACCACTACAATCTCATAAACCAGAAAAAATATGTTCTTTCAGGAGAAGAACACTGTCATGGTTCAAGCCGACCGACCGGCAGGGAGATACAAGGAACCACGTGGTCGCTCCCTTGCTCACTCTCCCTCTGCTGGGAGTGAGGAGGAGAGCCCGCAAGGAGTAGCAGGCAGAGCCTCGTGGGGTTGAGATAAAAAGTTTGTTTTAATGATGAAACTTAAATGATAACAATAACAGTGAAATAACAGTACTGTTTAACCAGATATAACATGAGGAATATGTAAGGCGGATGTCTCACCACCCGGAGCCCGGCGGCCGCAAAAAAGAGAGAGACACCCCTGCCTGGCTAGGTCCCTCTACATGACCCGAGCATGAGGTCACGAGCATGAGGTCACGATGGTATCGATGGTATCGAATATCCCCTCGAATATCCCCTTGGCTAGTGGCTAGTTTGGTTCAGCTACTCCGGCTAGGCCCAGCCTTCAGTGAAAATTAACCCTATCCTAGCTGAAGCCAGTACAAACACATTGCTGAAAAATCCAGTGACGGGTCAGAATTGTAAAGATCACTTTTTGATATGAGGTTTATTTTCAATCCTCCTCACTAGGGTTATTGAAATACGTCCTTGCATCTCACAAATTTTTTCTCATTTTTGCTGTTGTTATCAGCAATAACTAGATATTAGCATCCTGCAGCATCCTCATAGGTAAACTGAGGAAGTATGGTCTGGATAACCAAGTAGTGAGGTGGGTCACTAACTGGTTGAAGGGAAGAAGTCAGAGAGTTGTGGTCAATGGGGCAGAGTCTAGCTGGAGGCCTGAGTCTAGTGGAGCCCTTCAGGTGTCAGTGCTGGGGCCAGTGTTTTTCAGTATATTCATCAATGACCTGGAGGAGGGATTAGAGAGCACTGTCAGCAAGTTTGCTGATGATATGAAACTGGGAGGAGTGGTTGACATAACAGAAGGTTGTGCTGCCCTTCAGTGAGACCTGGACAGGCTGGAGGGCTGTGCCGGGAGAAATCTTATGAAATTCAACAAGGTCAAGTGTAGAATTTCTGAACTTCTGGAGAGCAGCGTAGGGGAAAGGGACCTGGAGGTTCTGGTGGACAGCAGGATGCCCATGAGCCAGCAATGTGCCCTCGTGGCGAAGAAGGCCAATGGCATCCTAGGCTGTATTAGAAGGGGAGTAGCTAGTAGGTCGAGAGAGGTCCTCCTGCCCTTCTTCCCTGCCCTAGTGAGGCCACCTCTGGAATGTTGTGTCCAGTTCTGGGCCCCTCAGCTCAAAAGAGACAGGGAACTGCTTCACAGAGTCCAGCACAGAGCCACAGAGATGATGAAGGGAGTGGAACATCTCCCTGATGAGGAAAGGCTGGAGGAGCTGGGTCTCTTTAGCCTGGAGAAGAGGAGGCTGAGGGGTGACCTCATAAATGCTTATAAATATGTCAAGAGGGAGTGTCAGGAGGATGGTGCCAGGCTCTTTTCAGTGATGTCCAATGACAGGACAAGGGGCAATGGGTACAAGCTGGAACATAG
>NW_009714133.1:945-3824 GCF_000703405.1 Apaloderma vittatum | reverse complement strand
GGAGTCTCCTTCTCTGGAGACATTCAAAACCCACCTGGACACGTTTCTGTGTGACCTACTGTAGGTGATGCTGCTCTGGCAGGGGGGCTGGACTAGATGATCTCTTGAGGTCCCTTTCAACCCCTGACATTCTGTGATTCTGCAATTCTGTGATTCTGTGGGGCTGCTTCGGGAACCTGCACCTTGAAAGGGAAACAGAGGCTTTCAAAATCAGATCTCTTAAAGTTGCTCACCACAATCCCTCAAGAATACTACTCATAGCATACCTACATTCTGCACAGGTGGAGAGGACTTCTTCACCTGAGGCATTTTTTTTTGCATATAATCTGAGCATATTACATTAAATTTGGCACCTAGTGAAACAGAGAGATATTTCGAATACATACTGGTAAATACTATAAATTGTAAAACTACAGAGCAAAGCTATTTGCATATGCATCTGGCCATCTGACTTTCCTTTAGCTTTATTTATATGTAAATAAGTAATTTAACTGTATTTTAAATACACTTTCTGTCCACACAGTAATATTTTCATCCAGGAGACAGACTTGTATTTTGAAAGACTGCCAGTTCAGCATCATGCGCAGACTTGTCAAAATCCCACTCCACCAGTAGCTGCTGAAGAGCCAAATCCTTGGAAATGTTAAGATATGCTACTGAAAACACAATAGATTCTAGGAGCAGAAAAGGGATACAAAAATATTTATGTTTAGCTAAGTTACAAAGCAGATCTGAAACAACAATGATTACAGGTAATGTAGGTTCCACACAAGACAGTTCTGAAGAAAAAAAAAAAAAGTGACCAAGACCCATGCTGTTGATATCAAAAGCAAAGATAATATTTCATCTTAAGACACCAGCTGGACAGAATAACGTTCATGAATCTACTCAATAACCCACTACCATGACATTGGGTATGCTAATTAATTTCTTAGTGCCCTCAATTTACTAGACACTTCATGGGAGTATTGATCCAACCCTTAGGATTTTTACGAAGAGAAAAAGGATAATGTATTAACAGGGTCTGAATCACAAGAAATCCCAACTACCAGCAAGCCTTCTTATCATCAGGGCAGAAAAATCTAGGCTCAGTTTTGCTCTCTAATCTAATAAATATTAAACTAGTTAATGCAAAACAAGTATTTGAACAGGATAAGTTAAGACCTTCCCTCTACTAGATAGCTCAGGTGGTAGCGTAGTATTAGGCACATTCCTGGTTACTCTACACAGAGCTTAGGTACTTTAGTAAGTGTCACGTCCACCCCAGAAGAGGGGGGGACTAGTGTTTTTTATTTGTAATTAACCGATGGAGTGGACAACGGTGAGACAAGTCTCAAGGTCAATACACAAACATTTATTAATTTCTCACAACGTACAGGTCGGACTCACGACAATTGGGTTTAGTTAAATGACACAATAAGGCAGACAATATACTACAGTCTATTGATAACCAGGAAAAGACTAGGTATACAATAAACTACGGCAAGTTACATGTCACTTAATGATGACAAGGAATAAAAAAGGACATGTAACAACTTCTAACAGGAAGGATTATATTTAATGATTAATAAGTATAAACTAAGCAAGCAGTATGATAGGCCCTGTATTACTCAGTGACAAAGAAGAAGGGGAAAGAAGGAGAGAGAGGAAAGGGTGAAGGGGAGGGGAGAGAAAAGGAGGGAGAGAGAGAGACAGAGATCACTGGTCCTGATTCCTGAGTTGGTCCAGCCAAGCGGCGTTCAGGATGCATCCATTGTTATCTTCTTGCTTCTTCGAGTTTCTTCATTTTCTTCTTCTTTCTTCTTTCTTTTTCTTCTTCTAACTCTGTACCTTTTCTTCTCTCAATTTATACACACTTTATCTATATTTAGAGGCACAGTATGTCCAGTAGAGATACATGCTCTTCCTATATGTGGATGTATAGTATGTTTGGTAGGAAAAAAGGGCTTCTGCTTCTTTACAATCCTATACAATTACCTTATCTCCATGGGATGTGTGCTACAGGGCAAGGTCATCCTGCTTTCACAGGACTCCTTCCGTAGTGTGTGACTGCATCAAAGCTGTTTGAGGCATCTGTTTCCTACTACCCTCTACCACATTCCATTGCCACTTATCAATTTGCCACACAGGACTAGAAACCAGTTCTGGTTTTTGACCAAGCTGGGGGTTTGTAAAATGCCAAGAAATGTTTAAGACAAACATTTACACATCTCTCTGCTACAGTAAGGGCTGTGGATTTTTCTACTGGAATTAGACACCTAGTTCAAATGCCACCTCCATCCCTTTGTGAGTCTGAAGTTAATACCCAGAATAAAATAAAGTTTAAATCTCAAACTGAAGTCCCTTTTGGTGTCATGAAAGGTCCCTTAAAACAACAGAAAACAACAAATCACCATATGAGCAGTCCCTCCTTTTAGACATTTGCTCTGTCACTTCTCCCAAATAAAACCCCCTAACTCTTAGAAGAGATGAAATATGGTGCTCATCAATCTCTTTCTTCTCTCCTTCCGGAAAAAACAATGAACCAAAATCCTCTAAACTTGATCTGATGTTAATGAAGCTAGGAACTGAAAGGCCAAGCAATTAGGCTTTTCCTTTTGCTGTAGCTGCTTTCCAAGATCATAGAATCACAGGATCATTAATGCTGGAAAAGGTCTCTAAGATCATCAGGTCCAACCATCAACCCAACACCACCATGACCACTAAACCGTGACGCAAAGTGCCATGTCTACAGTTTTCTGAACATCTCCGTGGATGATGACTCCACCACTTCCCTGGACAGCCTGTTTTAGTGTTTCACCACTCTTTCAGTAAAGAACTTTTTCCTAATATCCAGTCTAAACCTGCCCTGAAGCAACCTGAGGTAATTGCCTTTCACA
>NW_009714133.1:0-465 GCF_000703405.1 Apaloderma vittatum | reverse complement strand
TGGTGGCTCCAGAAGTGAACACAGAACTGCAGGTGGGGTCTTACCAGAGCAGAGTAGGGGGACATTATCACCTCCCTTGACCTACTGGCCACACTTCTTTTGATGCAACCCAGGATACGGTTGGCTTTCTGGGCTGCAAGCGCACACTGTTGGCTCATGTTGACCTTACCATCCACCAACGTGCCCAAATCCTTCTCCCCAGGACTGCTCTCAATCTATTCATTGCCCAGCCTTTATCTGTGCTTGGGATTGCCTCAACCCAGGTGCAGGACCTTAAACTTGGCCTTGTTAAACTTCATGAGGTAGGCCTGGGCCCACCTCTAAAGCCTGTCAAGGTCCCTCTGGATGGCATCTCTTCCCTCAAGTGAGTCCACAGCACCACACAGCTTGGTGTTGTCGGCAAACTTACTGAGGGTGCATTTAATGCCATCCTGTTGATAAAGATGTTGAACAGCACTGGACCCA
>NW_009714132.1:7715-73462 GCF_000703405.1 Apaloderma vittatum | reverse complement strand
CGCCGGACGAGCGGCTGGCTCTGCTGCGTCGCTGAAAAAATGCTTCGTAGTTTTCGGTTTAGGAAGCGGTGGCGATAAGGGCCTCCAGCCCTGCTTCCTCCGGCTGTCTCCGGCAGCCTTCCGTGAAGAGACGGAGACTTCCAGCTTGAAATGACTGTACTCAGCTTATGCTTTGCGCGTTGGGTCTTTGGAGTGGTTTTGGGGGCATTTGGTGTCTGCAGGCCTTGCTCGGAAAGCTGATTCCTATTTGGACTAAAAGCATTAAAGGCTGTGGGTCTGTGTGCTCCCCTTAAGTTTTCTCACTTCTGTTTTTGCTGTGGTTTTGTAAGACTTAAGTTTCTTTCACCCTGTTCTTTGCGGTCTGAGTTTGGAGCAGAGGGGTTCCTGGTCTGTGGTGCTATTGAAAAGGAAAGTGCCAGGCACTCTGAAGATCTTGCTTTGCCTTTCAGGGCAAGCCAGGACTATAACATATAAGCTAGAACACTGCAATTCCAGCTTTCTCAAGGTGAGATTTCCAGTTAATGTAGGGCTTGCAGAAAGTCTTTGAGTGCTCTGAAGGTGAACTTTCTTGCCCTGCCCTACCTAGCCATGATTTTCAAATTGCTCTTCTTTGTTGCTCATTGGTTTCCAGGCCATATCTCAAATGGTGCCGATAAAAGCTTTATACCACCACTGGAGAACTTGGTGTCTGCATTTTGCTTTGGGGAGAGTCACCTAAGTGTTGGTGTTCAGTAATATCCATGTCTGCATTACTAGACAGGATGCTTCATTAAGCACCCTTACTGCTGAGTAAGGCTCCTGAATTTCAGTGAAGTGGATTGTGTTATTCCTTGTTTTGTCTGAGTTGTCCTAGGGAGCTTAGAAAAGTGTGTTGAATGACTTCCCTCCTTTAGAGTTTAACAACGTTTGTGCGTTTGTTATTTTTTCAGGTACCTTTAAAACCAGGAAGGAGTCTTATGGATTGGATTCGACTAACTAAAAGCGGGAAGGACATGACTGGTTTAAAAGGGAGGGTAATTGAGGTAACCGAAGATGAACTTGCTAGACATAACAAAAAGGAGGACTGCTGGATATGTATAAGAGGTTGGTTGCTGTGATGTTTGTTCTCTGTTTTTTGCCTAGTTTCTCTCTTTGTACTTAAAGAAGAAAAGACAAAACCCAAACAACAACAAAAAGCCACATGATAAAAAAACCTATGTGCCTTCTGTGTTTAAGCCAGGTGTAATCTTGACATAGTTGGACACATTATTTTTCAAGTTAGAGGTTTTATGTCACAAAGATTTTCTTTGCTTTCAAGCCTTTCTTAAGAAGTCTTCCAAGTGGGTGTATTTTATGCCTATTTGTATCTGCATCTGAAAATAATAAAACGCAAGATTGAAGGTGATGCCTCAAATATCAAGGGCTTACCAAGAATAAGGCATTGAAAATGCCATGTGCTTATACTCCTCAGTCATGGAGAATTTATTACCCTTAGCTGCTGACTGTTTTTAGTGGTTGCTTTAAAGCACCCAGACACATATAAGTATTAATAATGTTACTTAAACCTGCAAAATGGTCTTTGGGAAATAACTGTGCAAGCCCACACATTACTTCATAAAACTTAGTAGGGCAAATTGCAGTTGTCACACAGAGCAATTATAATCTCTATCTAGCACTACAAATACCTGTGGTAACCAAGCCATTCGGATTATGTTGTTATTTTTAGGAATTTTCTAGCTCAAAAGTCAAAAGTATTGTATGTTATAAATTAGCAATGTATGAAAGGTGGTTTGGAGCAACATTCATGACTGGAATAGTATTTTCAGTGCTGAAAATCAAGTTCCTAGTTGTCCTACAGAAAGGAGCAAAATATTTGCTCTTCAGTGGTTTGTTTAATGGTATCTTTGATCTAGTAAGGAACAGCATTGATATTTGTTAAAATGTGATCTCTAAAATCCAGCAAATGAGAGTTACACATTTCTCAATGAGGGTGACTGTTTTTGATGGCTGTTAAAGGGAATGAGAGTGAAAGTAAGGATAAAATGTCATTCATTACTGGCTTTTCAACGAAATAATAGGATTGTTAATACTCTGTGTGCTGCCCATGCACGTGCTAGCAAAACCGTAGTGGGAGGAGAGCGAAGAAAGCTTACTTACTGTGAAGGTCGGTACTTTTTTTCTCTCTCTCAAAAAAAAAAATATCTAAAACTGCAGACAGAGTCACTGCTTAAAAACATTTATTATTAAAATCTTAACTCCCTTTTGACTGCATCTCCCAGGTTTTTTGGTTTTGTTTTTACAAGAACTGTGTTATGCTGCTTCTCTACCTGTGTTTATATTTTTCCATCTTTGCCTTTTCTTTGCTTTTGGACTATGAATGAAAAAACAACATAACTGAAAATCCTGGTAGATTATCTGTATACCTGATATGTGGACAGGTAGTAAAATAACACCATTGTGGAAAAGCTAAATGAGGTCTGTGCATTGCTAGCTAGACTGTGTCTCCGTAAGGAAGAGCAGATGTTGATGAGAGGAACGTGAAATAAAAGAACAAGAGCTAACTTTGTTAAAAAATCCAGTGTGATGATCATCAAAGAAATCTATGACCTATAGGACAGCTTTATAAGTGGGATGTCAGGGGAGTTAAAATAAAAAAGTGAAGGATATATAGATGAAATTTCTTTTGTTCCTGCAAGTTTAGTGGCAAATTCAGGAGGTCCTAACCGCGTAGATATATTTTATTGTGTGCAGTAATCAGTGCTGCACGCAAGATGGCATAGTGAGTGCATCCATGAGAAGATCAGGTCAAGAAAATACAGATGCTCTCTTTTTTGTCTGGTCTGGTTATTCTTACTAACTAGGATCGTCCCAGGTATTTCTCTCCCCAAGGCCTCGTGCTGAACGCTTAATTCTCCTTCCAAAATAATTAATGTACACTTCTTAGAGGGTTAAAAGCTTCTTATGAAAATGCTGGCACTGTTCCACTTCTGGTAGCATCCTGTTTTGATAATGTTATATATCTTTAAGTATTCTGATTGCTGAGCCTGCAGTAGTCCCATTAAGAACAATGTATCTGTAGTTAAATCTGTTTATAGCTGCATTCTCTAGACTCTAATTACTCCAGTTGCAGGTCAACAATAATGAAACTTGGTCATTTCAGACTTGTCAAGAAGCATTATTTTATCTCCTTGGAAATACAAAGAATAGTACTCATGGAGAAGGAATGCTGAGCCCTTTTACTGACACAGATTTGGCACCAGAGTTGTGAGCCTTTAATAAGCATAGGCTACGTTAAGTTTTTTGTGCTACCGTACCTGAAGAATTGAAGCTTTCTTGCTGACGGTGGCAGTTTTTCCCTATGGGAGACAGTTGATGCCTGTAGGAGTTTTATTCCATAGGTGATGGATGGTAGGAAGACAACTGTGATAGCACTTCAGGGGTAACATAATTGGAAGGGAGAGTGTGAAAACAATTCTGTGCACTAACTGGCCCAATTTTACATCTCTGTTTTAAACCAGCTCAGGTTATTTTACCCCCTAGCTAGGATACATCGTGTTCAACTTCAAGGGTTTATTTTGTTAAAGTCTTAACACTGCAGGTCTCTCAAGGTGTTCTCTGTGGTGTGTCATCATAGGTTTGGCCTCTCAATGTAACAAGATATGTCTTGTGCTCTATATGGTTGTTACTTAGACTTCTGTTTTTGCAGTCATACTGCTTGTTCCAATCGTGTCTACTGTTTGCCGTTACAGTGTTTAATATGCATTAACCTTTTGGCTGGTTTTGGAGGTAGGAGTGTTCGTAGAAATGCTGCTCACATTTTTACGTTCCACTTTCTGCAGGATTTGTATATAATGTCACACCATACATGGAATATCACCCTGGTGGTGAAGATGAACTGATGAAAGCAGCAGGAGCTGATGGTACAGATCTCTTTGATCAGGTGAGAACAACTGGCAGCAAATGACGCTTGCTCACCGAAAGGTATTTTGGAAAATGCATGTTTTCTGATTATTTATAGAGCATTCCAGTGGAAATAGTGTTTTGAGCTTTTTCAGGTCTAAGGAGAGGCAATGAGTTACTGCTCAGAATAGTACGTAGTTGTGCTGAAAGAAGAGTGTAGTTTTAACTTCGTACCAAAAGACAACGTGACTTTATGCTACCAGAATGACCCTTCAATTTGACCATTTTATTAGATTTAATTTTTTGGTAGAAATAGCAATAAAACTGGCAACAACTCGAGGCACCAACTTCTTGGT
The DNA here is from genome assembly GCF_000703405.1 of Apaloderma vittatum. Taxonomy (NCBI): domain Eukaryota; kingdom Metazoa; phylum Chordata; class Aves; order Trogoniformes; family Trogonidae; genus Apaloderma; species Apaloderma vittatum. The sequence continues at coordinate 69,227 of NW_009714132.1, read as the reverse complement.
AAATCACCACAACAACTAACTGCTGTCATTTGAAAGGCGTTTTCTTCTCAGAACTTCCACTTTTTCAAAAATGCTTGTGGTATTCTTTTGTCTATTAACTTGGTTACATCAGTGAGCAAAGTACAAAGAAGAAAATGCTGGAGTGCTGTTAACTGATGTGAGCAAATCACAAGGGGATATTTAGTCTTTTATTTATTTACCATTTCTTTATATGTTTTGAAAACTCAGCAAATAAGGAGCCTGCAGAATGGATGTACTTCCTGTAAGGAATCACTTGCAAACCTGGTGCTGTAAAAAGTGATTCACTAAGTTGATATTTTTTAGAAAGAGACATTTTTTGAGTCTGTTTGGCTTGAAAGGTTTGTCTGAGAAACTGGGAAGGAGCAGAAAGAAGAATTCTGTTCCTAAAAGGAAATCCGTTATCTCTTTACAGTTCCTGCATCACAGCATGTTCATGCCTTTATTTGGAAAATGCTTTTTAACAATGAATGTAAATAAAGAGGTGGTGATGTTTTAGCTTTATCTTTGGTTAATCCTTTCACAAATTAAGTGTTGAATTCAGGCATAATTCTCTAGTTTCAAGAAATCTGGAGTTTCTCTCCTAAAAGTTCATTCAGTGTCAAGCTGTGACCTGGAATTTTGTGCTTGAAAACGGAAGTCTTGACATCAGGAACATTTAGGGAGCCCCTCAAGTTGTTACTAAATTCAGATACATACTTGCTACATTATAATTTTTTTTTTTTTTTTAGTTTGTGTTACCATGGAAGTGGAAAGCAGTGTTCAGATCCTTAAAATATGCTGTTCAAATTTTTATTTCTAGCCGATGTCTTTCCTTTTCTGGAGGTGTTTCTGTTGTTATTCGCTCTGCTTTAGCATTTCATGTCCGACAGGTACCAATCTCTTAAAGAGTTTGATAGGTTTCTAGTGTTTCTTAAACTTCTGGAAAAATTAGCTGTTATTCAGAATCCTACAGCCTGTGGATGGGATTCTTTCTATCATCTCCTTAGCTTGTAAATGTAAAGGTTTTTTTTTTATTTTTAAATCTCTAGATACCATTCAAATTTGTCATACAACACTTTTGTTTATTTTCTCTTCTTGTAATGTTATCCTGGATGCCCTGTCAGAATTGACTTTTCTGCCACCATCTATTTCCTCTTTAATTTCTCCAGTTCTGGTCTGTAAAGTTACTACATTTTGTTCACTTCATTTGACTTTCTAAAGTAGGTAATTTTTAAATAATTCAGTGATAGTAAGACGGAAGGAAACAGAAATACACCCCAACTTGGTAGAAGGCATTTTTGTATCTAAACTACTCTTCATTATCTTTGTGTCCTTCATCCATTCTCCCTTCACTTGCATCTAAACACGACTAATTACCTGTGTGTAAAGACAAGGTCTTCATTCCGTTGAGTATCATATATCATAAAAATGCTCTTCTGAAATATTTGCTGTAGCTCAAGATTATGATGCTTAGATACTGCAAAACAAATAAATTAAACTATTGTCACTTTTTCATGATTCTATATTTTCATTATTTGCTCTCTGTAATAGAAGTAAAAATGAATATTGAGTGAGGCAATAATGAATGTTTTAAAAAAATCTGCTAAATGAATTACACTAACCACTGTACAAAAATGAATTTTTCTATTTCAGTGCATAGAACAACATAGTAAGAATTTAAAAATTTTGTGAAAACAAATTTTGTTAATATAGGTTCATCGTTGGGTCAATTATGAATCGATGCTGAAGGAATGTCTTGTTGGGAGAATGGCTGTCAAGCCTATTGCTGCTCCAAAAGGTGAGGGTTTTAATAATTTCTGTTAAAATAATTTCTGTTAGAAATAATTTCTGTTATGCTTTATTGCAAAGTTGGCTGGAAATCATGAGAAACCCTAAAGTATGATCTTTACGAGGAAAGTCTCTATTCTTGCATAGGGATGAAAGCTGTTGGCTGTATTCAGTCTTTTTACAGCAGACACCTGAAGATGAAACTGTTTTATGCACAAAGACTTTTGTAAGTAATGTACTGCTACATTTATGTTTTTGTTTTTAATCATTGGAAAACAGACGTGTGTTATGTGCGTATTTATATAGAAATATGTATTTATTTATTTTCCTCCCAAGAGCCCTCTCTCTTCTTCTGATCCCAGCAGAGAAACTGCCATAGGCAATGTGGTCATTTTGAAATCAAAGACAGTATTTTCAGTCTGGTCATTTCAGCACCAAATGTGGGTCTGCCAAGTTGCATACATACTGAGATATATGAATATACTTTATAGACAGGTACTCGTTCCAGAACATTTTGTTGGGTCCTTTAGTTAGAATTTATGTGGAGAAAATTTTACTGATACAGTGGACTCCTTTGAGCCAGGAAAGCAAGAGATACATTGTCTTCAAATGCTGGTGATGGTTTATTTTCAAATGCTCGTGATGGTTTGTCTTCAAATGCTGGTGATGGTTTGCAGGGACTTTAATCTTCAGTCTCTCTATTGGTTTGTAGGCCACAGCAAAAATTTCCTGTACCTAGGAAGCAGACACGGTTACTGAATATTGACCCTTAGCAAAACTGCCGTGAAAGTAGGAAAGAACTAATGGTTGCAGCTATTTTCCTGAAATTCTGTAGTGTCCTTCAGCTGACAAATGCAGCCATCTCTTGTAGCTTCTGACAAGGTGCACTCCATGCTTGCTTAGTGCTTAGATCGCATGGCCTAACAGTTTGGTTGAGTTTGGTCTGTACGTGAAGGGCAATAGTGTTTTACATCTCCATGTTGCTAGGTAGCTAATTTCGGTGTGGAACTTTTGAAGTAAATGAGGAAACCTCGATACTGTACCTGCATCGTGGAGTTCAGGTGTTACAGATAAGTTACTGCTGCTTCATAAGCTGCGGTAGAAATTTGAGAGTAAACCTGACTTTTGCTGGTTTCATGCATCTAACTTGTCTCCAACTGGAAGGAACTCTTATGACAGACAGTCAGTAAAACATGTATTTGCCTCTATCAGCTGTGATAGTCCATTTTGTGCCATTCACTTTTTCTGCTTTCTTCTGTAATAGGGATGTTGTAACCACTCTGTTGTAGTAAAATTTGCAAGATAAAAGTTGCCAGCTATGAAAAACCAGTTCTGTTGCCTGTAGTTCTTTTAGCCACTTAAGGCTTGGGAAAAAATGTAATTTCATTAATTAAGAATCAAATTGATTAGACTGGCTTTGCTAAAATTCTTCACGGTAAAATTATTAACATTTAGTTGTTTCCTGGTAGGTTATGTATCCTCCTCTTTTTGAATTATCAGAAATGGGGTCAACTAGCAGTGGTAATTCTTCCAGAAGACCATATTCAGCAAAGTTTGCATTTGAAAATAGAAGAATAAAATACTAAGTTAAGGTGCATGGTTTTGATTATAGTATTAAACGCGCTCATAAGCATAGAGGAAAGACAGGACTTCAAATTATGGGATGTCTTGTGTTCTTTTTGTGGCAAAGGATGTGTGCTTGGCAGTAGGGGACTTGCTGTTTGGTAGTCTCAAGACAGTGTAAGTAGGGCAGATACAGGTTTGGGGTGTTGCTGGAAGATTTGTGGATGTTTAGTTTTTATTTCCTGTGTTCGGTGTTTTTTTGGAAGATGGTACAATTATTTGTTCACTGAACTGTTTAAGGAGGCTGAAGCTTGTCCTCACATGCTCTAGGGTTTTGGGGTTTTTTTCTGAAAAATAATAATCTCCTGAAAATGTTGGTAATAGTTAATGTTTTGTCATCTTGTGTTTTGGGAATGCTGCTTTATAGTATGGTAGTGAATAATAGAAAATTCTGAAGCGTCCCTTCTTTGGTGTTACGGTGAAGCTGTGCACTAAAACATGTCATATTTGTACTTGTGGAGAAGGCCAGTGTAGAAGCTACAGCAGTACCCAGACATGTAGGAGGTGATTTCAGTATCTTCTTCAGCAAACTTGCACAATGTGAAGCTGCTTTCCGTAAGGTACTTAGCTGTAAATACTAGCATGGACATTAAGTTTGTTGCTTGGTGTCTTTTATTACTGCTAATGTTTCTTATAGACAGATGTTAATATATGTCCCTGTGTTACTTCACTGGTAACATAACTTGGGAGTTGGAATGCATGTTGTATTATTGCTAATTCGGTGCAATTGGACCGAGAGCTATGGTGTCATACAAGGAAGAGGCAGAGCTGTGTCTTGGAAATGCCTCAAACTGCCCTTAAAATTGCTATGCCAATTTCAGTACAGTGTGTTAAAATGTAGTGAAATGAGAGTAGCTACTTTGAACACAAATAAAACCCTGTAATCGGAAAGGAATTTTTGTAAATAACTAGCTTATCCTAGTAGAAAGCTTGAAGTGGCGTATAGCAGAATACATGGACAAATAGTGCGTCAACCAAAAAATTGGAAGAACTGTCCCGTTCATCTTGTGAAGTGTTTTGGTTTTGCCTTATAGCGGCACAACATGAAAGCCTCTGCTGAAGGCTGTTCTTGGTCGGCTCTGAAGGTATTTTGCAATGCTATATGTTTGATGCCATTGTTCAAGGAACATTTCCTTCACTTCTCTCACAACAGCATTTTTTCTCTAATGTGGGCTGTTGTGATGCACAGCATTAGGAGGGATTCAGAAGAATAAGGGAAAAACATTGATGTTTTGGTTTTCCTAAAAGGAAGCGGGAAGCACGTAGTGATTTCTCCTGCTTCCCCAGACATGGCTTCTGTAATGGCGAATGTGAACCACCAATGTGTGCTGGCAGGCCTGAAGGCTAATCACATCCTGGGCTGCATTAAAAGAAGCATGGCCAGCAGGTTGAGAGAGGTGATTCTCTGCCTCTGTGCTCTGCTCTGGTGAGACCTCACCTGGAGTACTGTGTCCAGTACTCTGGAGCCCTCAGCACAAGAGGGAGCAGGTGCAGAGGAGGCCACAAAAATGATCAAAGAGCTGAAGCACCTCTCCTACAAAGACAGGCTGAGAGAGTTGGGGCTGTTCAGCCTGGAGAAGAGAAGGCTCCAGGGAGACATTACAGCAGCCTTCTGGTACCTGAAGGGGGCTACAGGGAAACTGGGGAGGGACCTCTTACAGGTGCATGTGGTAATAGAGCGAGGGGCAATGGTTTTAAACTAGAGCAGGGTAGATTTAGATTGGACATTATGAAGCAGTTCTTTACTATGAGGGTGGTAAAACACTGGAACGGGTTGCCCAGAGAGGTGGTGGAGGCCCTAACTCTGGAGACATTTGGGGTCAAGCTTGATGGGGCTCTGAACAACCTGATCTACAGAATCACAGAATGTCAGGAGTTGGAAGGGACCTCAAAAGATCATCTAGTCCAGCCCCCCTGCCAGAGCAGGATCACCTAGAGAAGGTCACACAGGAACGCGTCCAGGCAGGTTTTGAATGTCTCCAGAGAAGGAGACTCCTCAACCTCCTTGGGCAGCCTGTGCCAGTGCTCTGTCACCCTCACAGCGAAAAAGCTTTTTCTAATACTTTTGTGGAACCATCTAGTTAAAGATGTCTCAGCTCACTGAAGGGGGAGTGGACTAGATGACCTTTAAAGGTGCCTTCCTGCCCAACACATTTTATGATTCGATGATTATAAGTTGTGGCTTCATATCGGGACATGTTGAGATGTGCAAGGTAGAGAAGGCAAAAGAGGGGGCCTGGGTACATCCAGAGGACTGGTTTCCCCCACAGGTTTGCAGTGAGTGGAAGGATAGGTGGCCAAGAGGTTCAGTGCCCTTCTGCTCGAGTCGGACACCTTATGTATGAATTGACACTGTGTAATTTTCATCTGCTTGGTCTTTACATTTTATTTATTTTTCCATGCTAGTATTTGTTTGTTTGTAATAGTTGTCGTATACTGCAGATTTAATGAAAAACTCAGATAATAACTTGTCCAATAAAGTCATTTGACAGAAGGACGTGACAGGAAGACTTTTGTTTTCCTGGGTTTCTGCCAAGGATTGGGTTTATATTTCCAAGGACTGGGTTTGTCAGATTCACTGACTACCCTGTGTTGTTGTGAGCCAAGTGTCACTGAAAGTCTGACAGGTTTAGCGAGCTTCTCAGCTGCGAAGTTTATGACTGCTCGAGATAATCTGTGATGTTCAAAGTGCCAGAGTTCTTGCATTTCTTACCCTTTAGTGCTGTGCAACTTTTGGCATTTGTAACACAGTATTTTTTTAATGATACATAATCTTTTGGAATGATTATCAGTGTTGCATTTATTTGTGGTTTCTTGGTATCTGAAGCATCCTAGTCAATCTGTTAATGTTCTGGAAGGTTTATTTGGAGATCCTTACTTTGATTTGTTTCTTTAGCATGATGTGTGCAAGTATTGTCCTGTAACTTCTTCCTGTCATGCTCGTTGTTTTCTCTTAATGCTTCTAGAGTTTTCTTCTACTCTGTCTGAAGAGAAGAAAAAGCTTAATGGTAAGTATCCACCTGGAGTGACATGGAAAGTTAAACTTGTTTTGACATTATTGGAGAAGCAATGTTCATCCAGACTTCAGTGTGTCTTTATATTTGAATCTGATGTTGAAGCTCTAGTGATCCGCAGAAGTTACAGAAGGCAAAATCCTAATCAGGTATCGTGAATTTAGTGTTTAAAAGTATTATAAGACTGAAGTAGAGTAGTATAGGCAAGGGAGGTATGAGATGGACAAGCTTTCTGCTTGTCCAAAATAGATCAGAAATTACTGTGTGCTATGAAATCTGCCGCTACTTCTTTATCCTTCTCTGTATCAGAAAAGCTGGATACCCCCGGGGCTGCAGTAGCAGAGACAACACAAAGTCTTGGAGAACATTTAGAATCCTAAGTCTCTGCTAAAAGCTGGAAGGTGATCACTGGAAAATGAGTTGAAATGGAGGTGACTTAGCTGATGACAGCATGACTGAACCACTTGAAGTATGTGAGAATGACTGGACTGACAATTGGCGTAACTCTATGAGGCAGGGAATGTAGCAGGACTACTGTCAACCTCCTGATAGAGGTGGGGAAGCATTCAGGCCTTCACTGAGCCCTTCTTGAGCGCTGGAGGTAGATTAGGTTGGTAATGATCAAAAACTACGCATTTGATGTTGACGTTATAGGGAAATGTTACTAACTGATTAGTCCTGTTGGTATCAGAGGCTTTGCAAAAGAATGTGGCTTATGAAGTCCCATCAAATGAGGGGTGATGGTGTGTTGGTGGAGCAAATAAGGTGTACACCTGGGAAGGGTAATAAAAGAACTTGAATTCCAAGCTGACCCATTGGCATGGAAGGGAATATCGGTGCAAGTCAGTTATGGAAAAGTCTAGGCTGAAAATTTGGAAAAGGAGTCCAGAGCAGTAAAATTTTTGGAGTGGCAGGAGGAGCAGAAACCTAGACGTGTCTCAAGATGAAGCCAGAGAAGTTCTCGGGGTGGTGTCCCAGTGTGCCCAGCCACAGTGAGGGGAAGATAACTTATTTGTGCTTTATTCGATGAATTTCAGTACCCATTTGTTTTCTTTTTTCTCATACTGTCTTCCTTGCTTGCCCTTTGTGTTCTGTGAAATGCTGTGTTTGACTTTTAAAAGGCAGTTTGCCTTTTAGTATGCACAAGCAATTAGGCTACACAAAAAGTTAAACATACATCATATAAAAGTAAGCAAGACTGATTTTATTTGTTCCTATTTTGCCTTATAGCCTTAAAAGATGTTAAGCTAAACTTTGCCAGGGTCTGCTGCTTGACCTTCCTCTTTTTTTTTTTTCTTTTTTTTTTTCAGCAACAGACAAGTTGCTGGAAACTGTTATTCTTACTTTGAAGAACTGGGGGAATTAGAAAACAAACTGCTTTACTGTATCAGAATGATATCACTAGCACCTATTAGTCATTAAAGACACGATAAATATTTTGTGTTCAAGTGGAAGACTGATTTTACCACCTGTTTCAGTAATCTCTTCCTACTGGTTATTTTGGTTCATGGATTTCTTAGTATTTGTGCTTATCTAGCGGTCCGGCACTTTCCTATGCATTTTTCACATTCACAGTGGATCCAGGTAAAGACAAGTGATATTCTCACTCTTTCATTTTGCTTTTCCTCCTGCTCCTAACAATAACTTCTTTTGTCCAGATGATGTGATTTTTCAGGAGACATAGGAAGCTATTCTGATGGTAGTTTCCAAAAAAATTCCTAGAACACTCATGCCTGCTTGTTGTATTCTGTTTACTTGTTTGTCATGATTTTTTTTCTAAAATTGGAGAGATCAGTTCCTGAGGTTACCTTCCATGAGGTTTTTCATCTTCATGGTCTTACAAATGCTGGAGAGGGAGGAAGAATTGCTTCCCTACAACTGATTACTCTGCTCTTGCCCAGGATAAAGTTGGCCTTCATCACAACAAGGATGTAGTATTTACCCAAGTTCACCTAGTCCTGGGAAGCTCCATTCTATCCAGTCAGGCCTCCCACTTGTCTTGTTGCATCAGTTTATTTTTTTTTTTTCCCCAGGTGCAAAATTTTGCAGGTTGCTAATGACAGTATCAAACAGTATCAGCATTCCCTGTTCCCTAGGGAATACCAGCTGTAACTAGCCATCAGTTGGGCTTTGTACTGCTGCTCACAGCTTTTATGACTGGCAGTTCTACTAATTTGCTATCCAGATTATAATCCACCTGTCAAACCCAGCTCTCTCCAGTGTGTCTATGAGGATAATGTGAGAAACTATATTGCTGGCCTTGTTATCGCATGGGATTCTGCAAAGTAGTTTTGCTAAAGTTCACTCTTGTGAGATGCAAATTCCGCTGTTCGCTGCGTTCACCTTAAAATTACCTCTTTTCATGCCTGCCATTAGCCTTTGGCTTCAACACCAGCTTCACTTTATGACCACTGTGACCAGTAGAGCACTTTCCTAAATTGGTTCATTAATCACCTGAATCAGTGTCTCTTTGTTGCAATGTGACTTTTTGTTTTCAAATAACATCTTACAGTATTTCAGAATAATTCATAAATAACTCAGTTTGACAGAATGTTCTATTTTGGTGTGACTGTTCATGTATTTCCGTTGACCTGCAGAAGCAATCAGGAGCATGTGTGACCACGAATTCCTCTTCTCTATGGAGGCCAACCTTAAGCATCTCTGTCCTCGGGAAAGGTTTAGGTTTTGAGAAGGCTTTTATCATTAGATGGTTGATTTGCTTTTGCAGTGATCTGATTGCTCTACCGTTTAGCTTTCTTGGCAGCTGCAGATGGTGTGTACTTAGGGGTAATTAAGGATCAAAGCACAAGTAATTCCAGTGAGTTTTAATTGCTTTGGGTTAATTTTCCCATCTGGATGATCAAATAGTTTTGACAGATTGGATTAGACCAGAGTGGCTTTCTTTGGTTTCTATCTACTTCCCGGTGTTGCAGTCACTTAATTTTTGTGTTTAAACTTGTAGTCAAAATACCAAACTTACTGGCATTTAAAAGATAATGATCCAGGTAACTGAGAATTCATGTGTTAGTATTTTATTCAGAGCCTTTTCAGGTTCGCAGTGTTTGCTTTTGGATGGCCTTGAAACCACCACTTAACAAATGTTATCTTAGACCTCTGCCTAACCATTCCTGTAAGCTCCTGCTATTCAAGTGGTGTTACAAATTATATTATATTTCAGTCTGTGCAACTTTCTCATGTAACTTCTTTGTATTAAAGTTGCTGCAGGATTGCAGTTGCTTTTATCTGTCATCTCTGCTCGAGTTTTTGCCAAGTATGTTCAGTTTCTATTAGGCCAGAGATTAGTTCAGTTGACATTTTCAAAGATGGACCAAGTGTTGCCTCCCAGACAAAGGATTTTTCAGACAGTTTCATGTTGTTTAATATTAAAATGAATAGCTGATTTATGTGAAAATTCCTAGCAAAGTGCAAAGTAGATTAAGGCCAATAGCTTTGCTTAATGGACTGACGTGAAATTTTGCTTGGGAATTAGGTTAGTCTGAACATACAAATTGACTTTGTTAATCTGAATTGTATAAACAAATAGTTCTGTTGAGAGGAAATTCATTCAGATCGCCTTTTTTTGTGCTTTACTATCACAAAATATGAACGCATAACCTAATAACAGATGAAACTGAGGCAAATTTACATGAAGGGCTGGATGCACGTGATCTGGGTATATGGAACTCTTAATTTCTCAAGTAGAACTTCATGTTCTAGGAGCCTACTCTCGAAGAGAAAGTGCTGAATAAAAATAAAATAAATTAAAAAAAACCCAAAACATATATACTTCTGTCTGCCTGTGGAAATAAAACTGCTAAATATTGTGGAGGGGTGAACATTCAATTAAAAACAAACAAAAAAACCACCAGAAAGCCACACCATGGTCCCTCATAATGAATTTCTATTACGCAGGCATCACAGCAAATATTTTCATGACTCTCTGCTCTTTGTAGGTATGCGTCCGGAGAAGAAAGTGCTGGGAGCTTCTGCTAAAGATTTAACACCGAGGTAAAACTTGTCGTTCATTGTTTGTTGAACGTTCTCTTTAATAATTCCATGCAGTTCTTGGTAAGCGCAGGCAACTTTTTCCATGGTTGGTTCTTGATGTTTGAGCTAAGTGAGCATATATCATTGCCATCCTTTTTTTAAGCAGGAAAGCAGAGGTTCAGGTTTAAACAACTTTCCAAATGCCGTACTGACTGTACAGGCAACCTATGTAAGGTTCTTGGCTTGCTCTGTTGACTTCTGATACTTGCACTGCCTTATGTTGTGTGGCTTATTATTTGTGGGCTCCTCAGCCTTGCTGGAAAGTGATTGCAGCTGGGTTGATTACTTTTTTGACTTCAGTTAATTTGTCCACAAATATAAGAGTTGGCATGCCTTGGAAAAGTTCTTTGTTTCAAGCTGGGATATATTAAGACGTTATAACTGTATTCAAGTTTCTACGGTAAGCGAAGCAGACCCTAAGCGCCTGCTGTTGTCACGGAGGTATCCTTTTACTCCATGATGTCTTGAGTTGCCAAAGTTCAGTTTCTGACTGTATCAAAATCTGTGAATGTGTAGTCGTGTAAAATACATGCAGTCGTGTAAAATATTGTGGCTTGTGAACAACTGGAATGTGGGCTGTCTTCTGGAGCGCTCCCCAAACCTTGCTACCTTTCCTCCTACATCTCTGGCATGTTCTGGTGTGTGACTGGAGTGTTCTGGTGTGCAGCCTAGAACGTGTTGGCTGTCAGGAGCACCTGCTGGAGGCTGCATCCTCCTTCTTTTCCATCTTTTCTGGTCCAGGAGTCCAAACAGTAGATGGAAGTGGTTGGGACGTGGAGCAAGGGAGAAGACAGGAGCAGTGTAAATGCAAGGGGTTCACTTTGTTGCAGGGATGGAATTAATAGAATCATAAAATACCAGGTTGGGAGGGACCACAAGGATCATCTAGTCCAACCCTTTAAGGTTAAAAAAAAGTTTAAATGAGTTTGAATTGACTTTCAGTGGCTGGGATGGCAGCCAACTGGGAGTCGAGTGAGAACTGTAGATGTCAGTGGTGGAGAGCCAGGCATGGAGTGGTCAGATGTATGGTCCCCATGGAAATGGGCAAAAGAAAGGAATAGCTTTTTCTGGGGTTGGATGTGTAAGTTACTTCCTGGCAAATACAAGGCCATGCAAACAATTAGCATTCAAAGTGGTTCTGTTTCTTACCTTACCCTGGATTTATTACAAGCTTTGGGCAGCTTTAGAATATAGGGATGTGAAATACTGATTTGAGGACATGAGGTGGTCTATAGTTTTGTGCTATGTGTATGGAATCTATAACTCTTGGAAGCCACCCTGGCTATTTAGTACTTTTGTTTCTAGTCAAGATTTTAATCATCTTATTAGGAAGGTTCATGTACCATGAAGAGGATGCGTATTCTTTTTAAGTAAAACAAATGCCGTATCATTTTAGCTACATTGAGGTGACTATCAGGATGTATAATTAGACTGTTATTTTAACAGTATTTTCAAAGTTACTGCCTCTAGACTTATATCCAAAAAATAGTAAATAATATATTTAGCTTGCAGTTTCATGGTGGAGGCTCTGGTTGAAAACGGCTGGTTAAATGTATTTCAGTATGCCCGAAGAAAGTATCTATTTTTGTCTTACTATGTTTTTTGTTTTACAGTTATGACTGGTTCCAAACAGAGAGTTTGGTCACTGTTGTCATATATACTAAGCAGAAGGTGAGCCTATTTTATGGAGGGAAGAATTGTAAGATCCAGTTGTGATCCATCCTGAATTCTTGGAGATCTTTATTAAAAGTGTTTTGTTTTTTTTCTTGACTATGAAAGGGTATGAATGCAGAGTTGGTGATAGTTGACTGTGAAGACAAACAATTAAGGGGAGAGATCATCGTGGATGACTACTCATATCTTGTAGAAGTTGGTAGGTACTGTAATTTTGCAGTTGAAAGTACTGAATTTTCGTTTTACTTTATTAAAACCCTATCATTAGGCCACATGCATTCTACATATAGCAATATTTTATTCCTCTTTAGTTAGAGAAGATTACTTTAAAGTGCCTTGATGTAAAGCTTTTACATTATTTATCAACTCACATCTTCATTTGTTTAGTACGTACTTAATGTTCTACATGTGGAATGAGACGTTGAAAGAAATCAATTTCAAAATTGTTTAAAATTTTTTTTCAAGTGTGTGTTTGATGGTTATTTAAATGTGCTTATTCAAAAAAGTGGAATAATTTAGATAAATACAGAGAGATTTACATGAGTCATTGTTAAAAGTAATGGGAAAAACAGTGCTTTTCTTAATATTATATATTATTCCTGAAGAAGTCACAAGTGAAATTTCAGGGCCAGATAAAGATGCGTAGCATTCTAGGTTCATTAGTGCACTCAGTATTTCTAGCCTTAAACTGCAGGTGTATACAATGACTAGAATGTAATTTTGATTTTGCTTAACGTGGTGTTTTTATTTCAGACTTGGATCGTGCAGTTCAAGAAGATATAACTGGTAAGTTCCATCTCTTGCAGCACTTCTGTATCTCTTCTAACATCAGAATGTGGAACTTCAATTTATTTTACTGAGACATCAGATACTTTACACAGATTCTGACACAATCAAATCAAACCTCAATATCAAACTATTTTTTAATTAAATTGTGTCATTTGGGCCTGTGGAAGTAAGTTGGTGGTGTTCTGATTTGTCCAAGTATGACGAAATGTTAAAATAATTAGAAGTTAGTTCTGTTGTGTATTTGTTCTGTGTTTAGACTGGATTTAGTTATTCATTCAAATGGCCTTGAAAGGAAAGGAAGTAGTAAATTGTGGTAGTTACTAGTTTCCAGTAAATGAGAACTCTGAATTCATGAGCACTGATTTTGACCAGGTGGTCTGTGAAACTTTTCACAGTGTGTTTAGTAAATAAGATACATTAATTATGCATATTAAGTTAGTGCTTGTTGTTTTAAATGCACTGTAAAGCATTATAAAGAGATAACTGGAAGTACCTTTAGTTAGGTATTTTAATGGATTAGTTCTGTGCGTCTTGAGAAATGACTAATTCTTCTAAAATTTCATTATAATGGAGGAGTAAGATTTTTTTTGTGTGTGTGTGTATACAAAATGTAACTGAAAGTAACAGTGTGAAACCTTTTCCTTACCAGTAAATATCACTGAAAAAGTTGGGAAAGTAGAGATTATCTTAAAGAAAAAAGATAATATTAATTGGAAGATGTTGGGACAGCCCTTGGAGAGTCATAATACGTTTATCAAACGCACAGACAGAGGTAAGTGGTTTCATGGCCATGTTACCAGCTATTTTAAGACTTCTTGGAGCTTGTATTTGGTTTTCAGAGGATTTTCTGTAGTCATACCTTAATTTATTTCAGGAATATTGTCTGATGTTATTGAAAGCTGCTGAGGAGTTTAGCTTAGAGGTGTGTTTTGACTTTTTTTTGGGTTTGGTTTTTCTTTTTTATGCTTTGCTTTGTTCGTTTGCTCTGTCCTGCAGTGGAATTGGAGGTCTTCCAGGCTTGCGGAAAAACTGGAAGGACCTAGTAAGTGAAAGTGAAGACTGCTTGAGAGTTGTTCATCTCGATAGCCTTTCTGTCCATATGAAAACCTTAGTAGAGCCTGAGGAGATAGTGCATGGACTTGTGTCAGTCATTATAGGAGTTAACTGGAATGAAGGAGCAAAACCATCACTTCCAACTGTTACTATAGATGTAGTAACATATTTTTAATGCTGTAACGTTTTGCCAGCACACTGCATCCGTGTAACTAGAGCTGTGATTAAATTAAGGGACTTCAAACCATGTGTAGGTATCAAAGCCAGCTCTGAATGAGCTGATGTGTCTGCAAGAAGCAGTAGGTGTTATGCACAAGTTCATTTTGTGGTAACAAAGACAAACTTGATGCAGCACCAAGCTGTATTACCCTGATTAGTGTGGTCCCTTTTTTTTTTTTTTAACAGCTAAATTAAAAATTTCCTCACAGTTACGTTATATAATATAAGCATGCACCTGATGTTATTGCAGTTGTCCAGTTTCTCGAAAGCCCTCTTGGTGCTCTGTCTAATAATACTTAAAGACTGACTATTTGCTGTTAATCTGCCTTATTACATGTGAAAGCAAAGCTGTGTATTTTTAAGACCTGATTAAACATCAATTACCATGTTGTACACATCTTACTGGCTCTCAGTTATGCTACATAGGCCTTTAAAGTTGAGAGATTACTGTGGTACAAAAGGGAAGACCGACTGTAGAAAAAGACATCTCTTTAGCTGCATTTAGCTTATGTAGAATGTAATTTTCTTTATGAGAGTTTCAGAAACTGTTGAGCCATCCACTTTAATAATAGATTTTTTTCAATATAATCCCATGTATTCAAGAAGATAAAGTTTGACCTAATGTGTTGTCCACTGTCCATTGCTCATTTTCTCCCTCCTTATCACTTTTGATGATTATGGAGGACAAAATGAGAAAATATCCTGAAAGAACAAGAGGTGTAGAGTATAGTGGCTTTGTAGATACTTTGCAAATGAGGAAGGTGAGGGTGATTGGATGCAATTGACAAACAATTTAAACTGAGCATTAGTTAACAATGCTTCCTAGATGATTATTCTGCACTTTTTTTTTTCCTAAGAAGTCAATCTCCAACATAACACTTTTCTGTATAACAGGATAAATGCTAAACAAGTGTGTATTGGTTATTCCAAACATTTTCATTGGATTCAGAGAACAGGAAGAAGGTCTGAAAACCAGGCAAGATTGACAAAGTGAAAACTTCACTTGATTTTTTTTGTGGTTATTGTTCATATGCCACCATTCATGAATGAGTTTGTAAAGAGGGGGGTGACCACTATACCCCCCTCAGCCCCTATACTTTTAGGTTATTTAATCTTTATTTTTACAGCAGCCAATTCTAAATTCTTCCAAAAAAGTGGTGAAGCGTTTCAGAGCCAATGACGTAATGCAGAATGATACTGAAAGCCTATGATAATGTTATGCTCTGAAGGAATAATTAGCAAAAGCCCCTATTTTTTTTCCCCTTAAGCTAGGAAAGTCATACTCCCATGTAAATTGCCTCAGGACTCTCAAATTTTTTTTTTCCTGCTGAGTTTAGACTAACATTTTGGCCAGTCTATCTGTTAGTCAATTGCATAAAAGAGCAAAATTGTGGGATTTCCTCAAAGTTGAGGGAGATTTCTTAAAAATGTTAATGTAATTTTAGGGAACTGCACTGTATCTTAGGATGTATCTGTAAATTCAGAAGAGCATTCAATACTGCTTCTGCTCCTTGAGAGGGATTAAGTGCCTAGTTTTCTGGAGTAATAATACTTGTACCCACCAGTACTGCGTAGAAAACACAATTCAGTATAATTAGATTGTCAGCATGGGGAAGTCAGTGACATTACTCTTAGCTAGCTGTTGTGAAACTAGTTGTTAGGAGGCATAAATAAAAAACTAATAGACCTAGTGTCAGCATCCTGTGACATTTAAATGCAGTATTAAAAAAAGCTAGAACTTAACTAATTTAGAAAAAAAAAACAGTACACAGCTCAATGTATTTCTGGGACATAAGATATGGAAGCCCCCTCACAAGGGGTAGGTTGTGATCACCACAGAATCACAGAATGTCAGGGGTTGGAAGGGACCTCTAGAGATCATCCAGTCCACCCTCCCTGCCAGAGGAGGATCCCCCAGGGCAGCCACGCAGGACCGTGTCCAGGCGGGTTTTGAAAGTCTCCAGAGAAGGAGACTCCACACCCTCTCTGGGCAGCCTGTGCCAGTGCTCTGTCACCCTCACAGTAAAGAAGTTTCTCCTCATGTTCAGGTGGAACTTGAGGCATATCATTCTTCTGATTGCAGCCAAGTGCTGGAGATGATGGGCAAGCACTGTAATACTGCTACGTAGACCTGCAGTTTATCAAAGATTGTTTAAAAAGACACCAACTGGACACACGTTTAAAAAATAGTTTTTGTTGTAGAATTATTCTTTTAAATAAATTGAAATCCAGTTTCAGCTACCTTTGTTCATCTTGGTAAAAATAGATCCTTTGACTTGGATTTTTCTGTATTAGTGTGCTAGTTGTTTTTTGTGGAAAAAACTAATTGTACCAAATTAAAATAAAGAACTGCACTGCTGACCGCTTAAATACAACTTCATAGTTGAATACAGATCTGCTCATGACATCCCTTTAAAAGACTTCTTGCTCCGAATGAGATAAGAAAACCTTATGTGTATGTGAAGTATTTCTGTGAATTTAGGGCATTTATTTTTGACTTGTGGATAATGATAAAACTGTAGTTGTGGAATCTTGTATTATTTGAATTAATCACTTCTTGTTTTGTATATTTTCTGGTTTCTTAGCAGCTTTAGCCAATAGAATTAACAACTGATGTTGTGCCTGTATGTGATAATGCCAAATATCTTTATCCTGTTTTTACACAGTAAAAATGAAATTTAAAGGAGAAACTAAGTGTTTAACATACCAGTTTGAAAAATGTTTTAGAGTTGTTGTGTGTGTAAAAGCAGTAGCCATAGGCAAGTGAAAAAAGGTATTTCAGGAGGGATGGTTTATGAGGGTGTACATGTGGAGAATAAACACTGCTGCTTTCTTCTGAAAGTAATTCTGAACTTCCACTCAGATCCCTGATTTGGAAACTAACCTAATTAACAACTTCTGCTCTCCTAAAGCGTGTGCAACTCTTGGCAGGTGCTTAGCGGGTCAGTAAAGAATTGTGGTGGTGTTACCTCTGAGCACTGAAATAGGGTGTAATTTCATAGTTTAGTGCAGTGGGTTTAGTCCATCTTAAGTGGAACTTCACAGTTTTGTTTTGTTGTTTTTGTTGTTGTTGTTTGTTTGTTTTTTGTTTTGTTTTGTTTTTCTGTTGGAACAGAAGGGAGCAGAATGCTGATGCTGCACTTTAAAGTGTGCAAGCCAGGCTTGTGCTGTGACAGCGTGCTATTTGCTGCATCACTAGGCAAAATTTAGAAGGTGCTGATTTGGTGGAAACTTTGGTTTGGGAAGGAAGGGAGACCATCTGGGAAGACCATGGCTGAACTCTGTGGATAATAGGAGCTGGCTTGTGACATCTTCCAGGTGGCCCGGAAGGCCAATGGCATCCTGGCTTCTATCAGGAACAGTGTGTCCAGCAGGAGCAGGGATGTAATTCTGCCCCTGTGCTCAGCACTGGTGAGGCCTCACCTTGAGCCCTGTGTGCAGGGCTGGGCCCCTCACTGCAAGAAAGACCCTGAGGGGCTGGAGCGGGTCCAGAGGAGAGCAATGAGGCTGGGGAAGGGGCTGGAGGGAAAGTCCTGTGAGGAGAGGCTGAGGGAGCTGGGGGTGTTTAGCCTGGAGAAGAGCAGACTCGGGGGGGACCTGATCACTCTCTACAACTCCCTGAAGGGAGGATGTAGTCAGGTGGGGGTCAGGCTTGGAAGGTTTAGGTTAGATATCAGGAAACACTTCCTCATGGAGAGGGTGATCAGGCACTGGGATGCACTGCCCAGGGAAGTGGTGGAGTAGTTTAAGGAGAGGCTGGATGTGGCACTTAGTGCCGTGGTCTAGCCATTGCTATGCTGTTGGGTCACAAGCTGGACTTGATGATCTCAGAGGTCTTTTCCAGCTTCAACAATTCTGTGATTCTGTGATCTAGTAACTAAGTTCAAGTACTGTGTTCAGTTTTGGGCACCACCGTGCAAGGTAATGGAGAAGGGCAACTAAGCTGCTGAAGGGTCTTGAGAATAAGCTGTATGAAGAGCAGCTGAGGGACTTGGGGTTCCTCAGTCTGAAGAAAAGAAGGCTGAGGGGAGACCATATTGCTCTCTCCAGCTATTTGAAAGGAGGTCGTAGAGAGATGGATGTTGGTCTGCACTCCCAAGTAACAAGCAATAGGATGAGAGGAAATGACCTCAAGTTGTGCCAGGGGAGGTTTAGTTTAGATATTAGGAAAAACTAAGAGGATTGCCAAAGACTGGAACAGGCTGCCCAGGGAAGTGATTGACTCGCCATCCTTGGATGTTTTTAAAAGCCGTGTAGATACAGTGCTCAGGGACATGGTTTAGAAGTGGGCCTGGTAGAGTTAGATAATAGTTGGGCATGATGATCTTAAAGGTCTTTTCCAGCCATAACAATTCTGTGATTCTAACTGAAACATTTGAGGGGTACTGATAAATTAATGGTCGACGTTTCATGGTTGTCTTTACCTCAGAGACTGCGCTGCTGCCAGGAGTGGTAGGCAGCCATCCTCCCTTGGCTGTGTGGTCTGATCTCCATTGTGTTGGCACTAACAGTACCTAAGGCTCCATAATAAAGTAGCCTGAGCAAAATAAAGATTAACTTTGAACTGGCCTGTAGGTACTGTATGGGACATGGTTGCTGGAGGGTGGTGGTGAAACTTCTCTAGGAGAGATGGAGGGCTGCAGCTTTTATACTTTGAAATTCTGTATCCCAAGCAAACGGGCTTATGTTGATGGATAACGAGGGGGAAGAAGAAAGAAAGAAGCATCATGGAAGGAAAAGCTCTTACATTAAAATCCCTTTCATAAGAAGGAAGAATACATTTGGCAAAAGAATGATACAGTCCAGAAGGTATCGTTATCTGTGCAGCAGTTTTCTTAGTGAGACTCATTTTGTATGCACAGAAATCAAGATACTGCTGGTTTTGATTCCAGTAGAGGAAGAAATTGAGGGAGGGGCATCTCAGCCTGTGGTGGTACTGAGTTTGTGTGGTGAGTTTTGGTAGCAGTGGGGTCTGCACAGATGCTTTTCTGAGAAGAGATCAGGAACTGGGATGCTGACACTCGATGTCTACGGAAAGTTTCATCAAACCTAACCTCTTCCCTGACTGCTTTCTCTACTGTGAAGATTAGGAATTGCTACTGGGCACTTGCATCATGCTCCAGAAATGAGAAAGTAGTGCCTTTTGCTTACGTATAGTAGCAAATCCTTTGTCTTTGGCATCTGACAGTTAACTTGGCTTTGTGGGTTGCTGAAAGTAACTGTTCTCCTTCTACTAGAGACTGACGTTCTCATGTTGAAAGGCCTTTCTGCGTTGCCAGTTGTTTTGGCCTGTGGCACCAGATTTTCTTTGGATCACTGATAGTGAAGTCGTTTTAACTAATACAGCAAAGAGGACAACTTAAACTAGGAGTTTGGTGTGAGCTAGGAAGGTCTCTTTTTTTCAGAAATCAGACTGTGTGAATTGGGTCGAAAGTTCTGTATGGCAAAGTAACATTTACCTCCCCGTTCCTTTTTACCTTGTTACATGTGGAACAGGTTGGAAAGGTTAGAAAATTGTCAGGAAACAGTGAATCAGTTGATGAATCAGTCTGGTAACTTGTTTTCCCCGTTTAAAATATCTGTAGCAGTATTAACTGATCAGAATTGTGGGCTGTATTACCAGCCTTCCATATCCTTTCAAGTACTGCTTAAGTCTGCAGAATTCACAGCAGTCTTAGCCTGTACTTTGCAGTCTTGGTATGCATTGTTTTTCAAGACAATGGTAGACAACCAAATAACAACAAACTTCTGATAAAATTTATTTTATATAGCTGGAGAGATACTGATGTTTTATTTTGCTTCAGGATTAGTGTGAAATGGAATTAGTGCCTTCCATTTCTCAGGGTTGGAAGCATTCTTTTCGTACATGTGAAATGTTTGCTCATTCAAGTTAAGCAGTTTGTAGGATGCTAGATGAAAGACTTGAGAAAATATTAATAAAGAACAACTTATTCCGTGTCAGTGGTTTTACATTTTGTCTCTGCAGGAATTTAGAGTGGATAACTCGCTATTTGAATAATTTAAACAAACAATTGTATGCAGAAAAGTGCCACGGCCACCTGCTGTGGCAATAGTGGTATGTCGTAAATTGATGCTAATTTAGTCCATGCACAAATTACATGTGCAGCTGAGATTGGATAACCAAAGTGTGTATTTCCAGGCATAACTACATGTATTTAGATGCTTGACCATTCTGACAGAGTTTATGAATACCGTTCCAAATAAAGCCAATTAACAAGGAGCAGGCCTGAGCTGGAAAATCTTATTTAAACCTGTAACTTTTAAGCATTTCATGGATAAATACTACTTGTTTGAAAGTTTTTCTCTGTTTAAAATTCTCTTGTTTTTGTTGTAGTTGAACTGACAGGCTGTGATGCTGCACTTACTAAAGAAGGGAATGTTTATAGTGATGGCTGTTCCTTCAGGCAACAACAGACTGCACTGTGGCAGAGCACTTTGTAACAAGTCTCTTGGTGTCTTGAACTCTTTGGTTCGGTTTTTAATCCTAAATATCTGGGAATAGCAGAATGTTTGGGGTAATAATGCTACAGTAAGGAAACTGCAGTACAGAAAAGTCATTTGGAAAATAATTCATTAGATGAAACAACTGAAATACTCAAAGCGGTCCTTAAACGACTTTTAGAGAACACTGGTAAAGGAGAATGGACAGACTAGTTTACTGAGACCCTTTCAAGTGGGGATTTTGTTTGTTTTTTTTTGGTTTGGTTTTGGTTTGGTTTGCAAGTTGAGCAATTGGTGTCTATTCTCGAACTTAGTTAAGGATACAGCTCAGCCAGCCTTGCTGGCTTGGGCTTCCCTTCAGTGGTGCTGTTGGAGGTAAGAGCAAGGAAGCAATAGCAGTCATCACTTGAGCTGCAGCAACGCTTAGAATTTCCTTTACATTTTGTCATGTATGTAATGAAGACTTCACTGGAAACTTGCTTGAGCAAGTTTGAATATCTGCAAGGACAGAGACTTTCTCTAGGCAGCCTGCCCCAGTATTTGACCAGACATCTTCATGGTGATGCTTAGTTGGAATTTCCTGAGTTGCACCTTCTGTCCCTTTGCATTTCATCCAGTTTCATGAACGAGTAGCTCAGCTGTTTCTGCTAGTGACTTGACTAGTTTTCAGTAAAATGAGAAGAAATGTCACTTCATTTGAAATTGCTTCAATGCAGAAATTGTTGTCAGAAGAGTATCATTCTCAAGTATTCTCATGTGTGAACCTGTGAAATTTTCAGGGGGTTTAAGTGAAAATATTCACTGGAACAGGTTATAAATTTTGCACTGAAACTGGTAAATGATGTCGTGGGGTTATTATGGAGAAGAAGCTGCTTCTTTCTGGCTGTTTTGGGTTTTTTGGCTTGTTTTGAAAGTATGAAATTTAGCATTGCTCATGGGATTTTGTTAATTTGCTTTCTGTTTATTTGTGCATTTTTTGGCTTTTTTAATTCTTTATTGGACTGATTTTCCAATATCTTATAGCCCTTGGGTTACTGAGCTGTTTAGGTATGACGCTGGCATTTTAAGTTAGAGCTAAAATACTGCAGTGCTGAGACAAAGGCTTAGCTACAAAATGCTCTTCTACAGGTAGAAGAGGAAAAATTACTGATTATCATATTCAATACACACCTCTGGTTTTGTATCTAGATTTTTACAATATGCTTTCACTTGCCTTAAGCAGCAGTTCTTATTTCCATCAGTATTTTAGGAAAGCTGGGGCACTTGTTCCCAAGTGGTCAAATACTAACCTATCATGGCAATGGCAACAGACTTGTGTCAGTTAACAGAACACTGTAGTTGAGAGTTGAGGAATACCTTCCTATATTTGGCATTTTTTGCTAAATTAACCTTTGTAAGTGTGTTTCTTTCCAGAATGTTGTTTGGAATGCTCCAGAAGTGATTGGTTTTGCATCCTTGCCCGTTGTTCTTTGAAGAACTTCTTCCTCGCTGCTTTACACCTACTTACATTCTCCAGTCTCTCGATGCAACGAGCAGGGCACAGCCCTCTATTTTGTTGTGTTTTCACAACAACATGTGAATTGCAGATTACATAGCTCAGGATGGTTGCTTAGTTAAAAGCGGTGCAGGTCTGGCCAGCCTTACACTGAGCGCTTTGCCACAGAGATGATTTCCAGTATAAGTGATGGGTTATTGCCACCACTGAGGGCAGAGGGAATGGCTCGTCGTGCTCTGAGCCTATTGCAGATATAGGGAAAACTCATTATTTTAAGCTTCCATAAGTATCCTAAGGTATTGGTGAAACCGTTAGAGTTTTTCTGCTGTTAACTATTCTGAGTGTTCCTTCACTTTTTTTCCCCACCTTTTTTTTTTTTATAATTCCCATTGCTAATAGAAATGTACAGGAGGGTTTTAATTCATTTTTATTCTGATTAGTAGTTTCTCTGACTTCTGTTCTCAGTTTCTCAAAAAAATTTGGTGGAAATGCAGATCCTGCATAGTGATTTTTCTGTTTTGATTTGTTGATTTATTGTGACTTTTTAATGCTTTCTCTTTTTTTGGTTACCTTTTGCCAAGCATTTAATTGATGTGCCGGCTGAAAAGCACGGTGTTTGAAACCCATTTCCTTGCCTCCAAAACAGCTGTATTGACAAAAATTTATGCTGTACATACAACCTTGTAGTTGATTCAAGTAAGCATTTCAACGTATAACTGGAGTTCAAAATTTATAGTTACCCAAAAGGCACCAGTTCGTGTCTTCAGTAGTTATTGATAATGCTGAAGTGCACGTTGCCTATGTAGGTACAGATACTGGTTTCATTTTGTCATGTGTAAGAATTTAAGTATTGGTATTGTGGACCTGAAAAACTGTGCAAAGCTGTATCAAAAATTCTCTTCGTGCTAACAGCATGAGTGTGGGGTGGTCAGGCCGGTAAATATCTGGAATGCTGGGTGGCTTTAGATGTTCCTGAGGACTGTGGTGCTGTGTCTAGAATAAGTTTAATTTGCTGGTTTTAGTTTGCATGTGTGTATTCTTCTTGTAGTTGTGTGGTAAATCTAGTGCAGACACAATGTAGTACAAGGGGTTCTGTTTTCTGCTAGTATTTGCTGGTTTTCTACTTTTTTTCCCAGTCAGTGCTGATAACTTACAGGTTCAGTTTGTTATAAGCCTAATGTAAGGCTAAAAATGAGTTCTTAGTCTAAAATTAGAAAAATTATTACAAGTAATGATATAAGAAGCATTTGTTTATAGTCTTTTTATAACTGTATGTAGTGACATACATATCTTTCTCTAGCTTTTATTAAAATATGTATGAAAATGAAAAGGTTGAGGCGTAAGTAACAAGTAAAACCATGTTTTCAGGACTCTCCTACAGAAAATGCAAGTTGGTTTCTAAGACAGAAGTTACCCATGACACCAAGCTCTTGTGCTTAATGTTGCCTAAGAGCACACATCTCCGTGTTCCCACTGGACAACATGTTTACCTCAAACAAATCGTTGCAGGTAAGAAAAACTGAGAGTGTAGCCACAGATGCATAAAAATAAGTCCCTTTTCATGGTCTTCAGAGGATGCCAAATTCATGGCCACTGATTCCCTGGTTGTAATTAGAAAGTCTCTGCTTCCAAGATCACACAATCAATACCGACTGGATTAATCTTGCTGGAAAGCTAATTAAATGCCAGGTGGCTGGCACTTACTGTTGACGATCTTTGAATTCTTCCTTTAAAACATTCTCTCTCTTGAGGTGATGCTGTTTGTCTTTAAAGAGGGGAAGCTCGTTGTGTAATTAGCTAGTTCCTTTTAGTTTGCAGCTTTTTTGGCATTTGGAGGGTAATGTTGTGATTTTGCCTTTTTTTTTTTTTTTTTTTGAGTGATTTATAGCAGTCATGGTAACACTTGTCACGTCCCTAAGTTCAGGACGTTGACTCACTCAGGTTCCCGATTCCCAGGCCAGGATTAAGGTGACTTACACCAGAGATCCGAACAACGATTTTATTTATCAATCACCCTACACCGAGGTATTTGCAATTGCCCACTCAGTGCAACCGACACGCTTCACAACAAGAAGTCACCAGTAAGCAAAAGAAACCGGCCTTGCCATAGGTAGCTTCCTGTTAAAGCTAGAAAGAGAGAGAAGAGAAGTGATAGAAAAAGGAAAGCTCACTACCCCTGGATCCAACAACGACCACGGCACTCGCAGCCGTGTTCCAGTGGTGGGCGAAGAGCGCACAGCTGCCCGGGGTGAGAGCCTTTTTTACAGTCAAGTTGCCGCCACAGACTGGGAACCGGTTTGGGAGATGGTGGGGGCTTCTGAGAGGGGGTCACTCCTCCCTCTCCCGGCTTCTTGCAGCCACAGCTCCCGGCTCTACCTGTCCCCACAGCTCCACCAGTGCCCGGCTGGCTCAGCAAAGCGCTATCACCCCCGCACCAACACAGACAGGGGCCAGGCAGGCGACTCTGCCTTGTTTACTGTTTGAGACATCTATCTAGTCCCTCACAACGCTGCACTCCAGTTGCACCATTCGTGTTATTATCATAACACGAAGTTGTGAGGGGAAAGCATCTTGAAAAGCATTGTTTAGGTGCTATTCTTCAAAATTTTACAAAAATCGAACTGAAAAAAAAACCCTCAGAGAAATACCTGGGGTTTTATTTTTAAGGATATGCTTAAAAATTTGCATATTAATGGTTGTGCTGGTCATTGTACTTGCATTGCAGTATGCGTGGTAGAGAGATTTCTCAGAAGGATTTTAAAATATCCTTTAATTGCACCTGTTTTGTCCTCCTCCTTCTCCTCCTCCCTACCTAATTCTTCTTGCTGGTGTCCGACTCTTGCAATCTTTCCTTCTGTCATACAATAGCTTTTTGAAATGATAGTGGAAGAAAATATAATTGTGCAGTACTAAAAACCAAGCTGTGGTACTTGCAAATGCAAATGTTTAGGTTTTCATGTTCTCTGGGGATAGCTCTAGATTTCTTTCTTCCAGTGCTTTGAATTACTAAGTAGTGTAGATATGACATACTGTTCAGCAGCCTGAAGATGATAATTGGAAGTGGAAGGCTACTGTAAGAAGATCTGGTGCAGTAGAAGTAACATACTTGTCTAAAAGCTTGTGATGGTGATATTTTTATGGGTTATACCAGTTTTGTTTACTGATTGTTCATTTTGGTCTCTGTTTGCAATAAATTTGCTAGATGTACAGTACTTTTCATATTATTTCAGCTATCTTTTTGTCTTCTGTCTAGGGACAGAGGTAGTAAAACCATACACACCTGTGTTGCCTTTTTTGATGCTGGATTTCAAGGAAACACCTCACCATGATGGTGCACATATATATTTAATGATTAAAATCTATTCCTGTGGACTGTTCACACAGGCACTTGACAACCTACAGATTGGTAAGGATATTTGGGGGATTTTGTGTTTGGTTTTGCAGAGATTGCTTTGTCTTTTCGTATTCACTGCCTGAGTATTGTGATTTATTTTTTTTTAATTGTTTATCTACTTATACATCAGGACGTACTTAGAACTTGCTTTTTATACTTTTTTAAACCTTATTCTCCATGCCCTAAATGTACAGGCTTATCCTCACTGTAACTAGGAGTCATCCATTGCCTAAAGCTCTCGACTGTTCTTCCAAATGTGTTCATGTTTAGCTGTTCAGATATGTCAGCTACATCACATGTTACTGATCGCTTTGATTGTACATACTCTTTGAACAACTCTTGGTACTTTCAAATGAGGAGAGCTAAGTCTGTTTTATTAGGCTTAAGATGCATTTCCTTTTCTGTTTCACATACAGAGATAGATTTATTTTTATTTTTTTTTCACGCTGATTTTACAATGGATTGTGTACTCGGTGTAAAATCCATCATGACATTTTAATTGTACCTTTGGTCTTATAACAAGAATGATCCTTGTGTGAAGTGTGTAGTACCTTTCTGAAAGGAACACTAATACCACAAAGATGAATGCAATATGAAAGGGCCTTTAAAAATATCAGAATACTAATTATTTTTTGATTTTGTTATTTTTGTTTTATTTTTATTAAAGGAGACTATATTTCTGTCAGCAATCCTGAAGGTAACTTCAAGAAATCGCAGATTCAGACCTCAGAAGATCTCTTTTTATTGGCAGCAGGCACAGGCTTCACACCAATGGTTAAGCTGCTGAATTTTGCTCTGACTGAAGTTAGTTGTCTCCGGTATGTGTGCTTCATATGATTTAATTCCAAGATAGGATAACCATAGAAAAGATGAAGCATAACATTCTCCTCTTTATTCAGCACTGATGAGTCCACAGTTTGAATCCCGTGTCCAGTTTTGAGCCATGCACAAGAAAGACACTGAAATGCTGGAACGTGTCCAAAGAAAGGCAAATTGGTAAAGGGACTTGAGAACAAATCTTGTGAGGAGCAGCTGAGGGAACTGGGGCTACATATCCTGCAGAAAAGGAGGCTGAGGAGAGACCTTATCACTCTCTACAACTACTTGAAAGGAGATTGTAGTGAGGTGGGTGTTGGTCTCTTCTCCCTTGTAGCTAATGATAGGACAAGAGCAAAGAGCCTTAAGTTGCACCACGGAAGGTTTAAGTTGGAGGTGAGGAGGAGTTTCTTCACTGAAAGGATTGTCAGGCCCTGGATCAGGCAGTCCAAGGAGACAGCTGGGTCACCAGACCTAGAGGTATTTTCAAGAGGAGCAGATGTGGTGCTTAGGGATGTGGTTTAGCAGGCAATTTGGTAGGGCTGGAATGATGGTTGGACTTGATGATCTTAAAGGTCTTTTCCAACCAAAACTAGTCCATGATTCTGTAATGACAGTCCTCAGTGTTAATAAAGCAATTAACAAAATAAAATGCTATGAAGGTATTTTTCTGCAGCTTACGCCAAAAGCTGGCATGCTCTGGGCAAGAGTCTGTCAGAGTCTTAGGAAGCTTACATGTTTGGTTATTGGCCACCATCAACATAATGGGCTGAGTTGCCTTTTGGATTTCAATTGTGATATAAATGAGCTTGCCACGTAGAAAATCTGTGGGATTGTTTTTGGTGGTTGGCTTTTTTTTTTAACTAGCTTTGCATTTGAGTGCCTTTTCTAGTATTGAAGTATTTCACTGTAGATTTTGTTTTCTGAACCGAGGAGATTTTCAACTGTTCATACTTTTTATATTGTTTTCACCTGCTAAGCAACAGTAACACGTTTTTATCAGATGAGTTCCAGTTTTCACAAAGTATACATTAGTATTAAGTATGTTTAAATGCATAGAAAGATGTGTATTGCATATGCATTCAGTACTCCATTTGTTGAATATACAGAAGGAAGCATTACTTGTTCTGGTCAAGTGACCAAGTTTTTTGGCCCCTAGTGTCCTTCAGAACCCCAGAACTAGTATTTTTGCTTGATATGACTGTCTCTTTACAGCTGTAATACAATAGTTCAACTACAGAAGGAAATGCAAAGAGTTCCTGCAGGGACATGCTTCAATAGATGAGAGGTGTGACTGCATTGCTTTTAACTAAGATCTTCCTCTTTTAGAGGAAGATTTCTATATCTTGTAGAAATTCTTAGCAGATTACATTTTTGTCAACGCAAACTGTTGTAACTTGGGAGAGTATGAAAATGAAAAATATACCGGCACTGTATTTTCTTAAATCTGTTGCAGAGGACAGGTCAACAGACTTGCTACTGTTTTCCTGTACCTTTGAATTTGGACTCTTGCAACGGAGATGAATTTCTAATGCTGAGTTTTATTCAGGATAAGCACAGGATGTTTTGGTTCATTATGCCTTTATGGAACACATTTTGAAACAATGTAGAGTGATTAATTGGACACTAGTCTTCATAGTAAAGCTCAAAAGGATGACGTGTACTGCAGAAACCTATTTCTAGGAAAAAAGTCTTAACCTAGACGTTATTCTTTTGTTGTTTATTGTTCAGCAATTGCATGTAATCCTGTTTTGTGAGCAGAGAGACTGTTTGGCTCTTCCAAAGCATCCGGTAGCGAATAACAAGTGTCTCTCTGACTTTGTGAATGCAAAAGATAAACCCATCGTCTGACAAAATGCTTGGGAAGCACTCCTAAGTGAATTTTTATTCTTCCTGAGGGGAAAACTGCTGCGTGAGGTAAAGGTAGCTGTGTTAATATGAAAACTAAACCAAGGAGAACATAGTAAAAGATGCAATTTTGACATTTTGTCCATAATCAGAATGAGTAGATAACATGTGAAAGACTACTACTGGCCAGATAGTGTTTGTATCTACTCTGTCCTTGAAAGATGACCAGAGTGGTTTATTTTAACTCTTTTCAGCAAAATTTCTTATGGGTACTCAGTGCTTGGAATGCAGCAACTTCTATTTCCTTACTAGTCAAAGTTAAATTAATTTTTCTTCCTCACCACTTTTTAGGTACTTGTATGACTTGATCTATTTCAATACAGAAACTTCAAAGCTTTGATTTTCTGATTGTTCCATCAACTTAGTTTCTTGGCCTTGTAGTTGCTCTTTAACTTTCACAGACTCACAGAATGCTAGGAGTTGGAAGGGACCTTGAAAGATCATCTAGTCCAACCCTCCTCACTTTCTCTTTAGGGAAAGTATTACAAGAGTGTCTTCAATGTATGTATGTGTATATGTATTTGTGTATACTGCTTATACATGAAATTACGTGTATATATAAACACTATAATTTGCATAAAGTTATCTTACTGTGAAAAGTAACGATAGCTGTGAACTTGGACTGCACACGCTAGGACATGAATTGTAAGAAGTTGAGGAAGGATCTGAATAATGGCCAACTTGTCACCAGGGGGTGCAGAAGCAGCCTCTGTCTGTAGTGTGAGGGGGGGGGTGCTGAACCTCTGGGGCTGCACAGCGAATGCTGGAGAATCTGCAGCTTCCTGAGGCAGCATTTGCTGTGATCTAATGGGCTTGGATCATTGGATTTCTGTTCTTACTGTCTAGCCAAAGGCTCCCAGTTATCTTTTAAGTCTGTTATTTCTTGCCCACACTAAATAGGAAAAGCAATTTGTTTTCTTCCTGTCTGCAGTATCCTTTTGTGCAAGAAGTCATAATGCTGTTCCTTCAGTCTTGTTTCATTTTTACAGGCCAAATTGTATTTGACCCAAGTATTAATTTGAAACAGATATTGGTCCTCTAAGTTGCATTTTCCTTTTTAAGGTGAAATTTTTTGCTCTGTTATACTAATGGTATGTAACTGCAGTCAATTGGGTATGTTTCTTGATGAAGACTGAGGTGCCAAGGCACTAAACACTATAGAGGGCTAATGCCCTTCTCAAGCAGGTATAGGTTGCTTGCAACCTATTTTCGATTCTCCTTGGTAGTTGTATCTTGTTTTCTCTCCAGCTTTTCATTCCTAAGTTACCACTCTGTTCTCATACTTGCTTTTAATATAGTGTCTCACATTTATCTTTTTCTTTTTCCTAAGGTGATTTCCTAACTTTTTCTACCTCCTCCTCTTCTGTGCTGAAATCCTCTAAGGATCCCTAACTCCTGTCCTTGTACAGGTTTCCCTAGGATCTTGCTTACCATATTTTGGAGTTTATTAAAATCTACGTCCCTTGAGGTAGTTTTCCATATGTTAGATTCTCTGTATTTCATTCTGAAAGGCTGATGAAACTTCTCATTCATCATCTCTTCTGTCATCATTTTTTCAACCAGTTCTTCCATACTGGTAGGAATTATATCTAAATCTCTACCTCTTTCTTTTAGTTGTTTTCTCCCTCATTTGTAGCTGTTACCAGTTCATTCCAAGTTTGGGATTTTTCTATTCTCTTTATATTGCTGAGTACGGAGCAGTACTGCAGCAGATATATTTATCTACAGTATGGGTGTCTCAAAAGCATTATTCTCCAAGTTACCAATTTCTACATTTGTACCCAATGAACAGATGTGTGCCTTTCCCATGCACTTGTTACTGACTTTCTTCCCCACTTGAGTAACACTTGATGCAGTAGTGTACTGTGCCGGATTTGACAGCACTACATTCTTGAAATGAGCTTTATTTTCCATGTTTTCAGGCAAGTGGGCCCTGGGAAGCATGTTAACTTCTGAATTCAAAGAGTCAAAGAATAAGATGACTTGGATGGGTGTACACACTGCTGGGTCAAGCTCTGTCTGAATGGCTGGGCCCAGGGAGTGGTGGTGAATGGAGTTAGATCCAGTTGGCAGCAGGTCACAAGCAGTGTTTCCCGGGGCTCAGTGTTGGGGCCAATTGTGTTTAATATCTTTATTCACGATCTTCATGATGAGATTGTGAGCACCCTCAGTAAGTTTGCAGATGACACCAAGTTAGCTGGAAATGGTGATTTGCTTGAGGGTAGGAAGACTTTTCAGAGGGACCTGGACAGGCTGGACTGATGGGCCAAGGTCAATTGTATGAGCTTCAACAAGGCCAAGTGCTGGCTCCTGCGCTTGGGTTACAACCACCCCAGGCAATGCTCCATGCTTGGAGAAAGGCTGCCTGGCAGAAAAGGACCTGGGGGTGTTGATGGACAGCCAGCTGAACATGAGCCAGCAGTGTGCCCAGGTGGCCAAGAAGGCCAACGGCATCCTGGCCTGTGTCAGGAATAGTGTGGCCAGCAGGGGTAGGGAGGTGATTGTTCCCCTGTGCTCAACACTGGTGAGGCTGCACCTCAAGTCCTGTGTTCAGTTTTGGGCCCCTTGCTACAAGAAAGACGTTGAGGTTCTGGAAGGTGTCCAAAGGAGAGCAGTGAAGCTGGTGAAGGGTCTAGAGAACAAGTCTTATGAGGAGTGGCTGAAGGACTTGGGGTTGTTTAATCTGGAGAAAAGAAGGCTGAGGGGAGACCTTATCAACCTCTACAACTACCTGAAAGGGGGTTATAGAGAGGTGGGTGCTGGTCTCTTCTTACAAGTTAAAACTGATAGGACAAGAGGAAATGGCCTCAAGTTGTGCCAGTGGAGATTTAGGTTAGATATTAAGAAAAACTTGTACACTGAAAGGGTTTTCAGCCTGGGAACAGGCTGCCCAGGGAAGGGATTGACTCGCCATCCTTGGATGTGGTTAAAAGCCTTGTAGCTATGGTGCTCAGGGACGTGGTTTAGAAGTGGGCCTTTAGAGTTAGATAACGATTGGACTTGATGTTCTTAAAGGTCTTTCCCTGCCATAATGATTCTATGAAGATGATTTTAGTATTTAAAGATGCAGCATAGCTGATCTTGGGCTGTTTTGTGCTTTACTAAGCAAGGTTTCCAGTGCATGTACATTGTAACTTAGTTTGAATTGTGATGCACCTGGAACTTCCTTCTCTCGATACCACTTCTGATGGTATGCATTATATACAGTGGTCTTACGTCAGTTTTATGTTTTGGCAGCAGAAAATGAACATGCTTCTCATGAGTAGAAGATGATCTCTTATCTTTGACATTTTATGTAGCTTGTAAGAGATTTCCTGGTATCTTGAAGTGCTACCGAACTGCAAAAGGGGAAAAGGTTGGAAGTCAGAAAAATCTAGTATGTTCAGACTAGAAGAATTGAGGCTTTTAAACTGCAGTTGAAGAACAGCTGGAGATCATGAACTCTCTGCAGAAGCCCTAGGATGTGTGAAGAGAGTGTGTGAAAGATGTCTCTGTAAGGTGCAGAGGAGGAGGTGATGGGAATTAACAGTTTCAGCACAGTGTTATGGAAGCGTACTGTGTCTCGGCTCCTAGAAGCAAGTGAAAGGCACAGTGTGAGAAGGGCCACATGTGAAAGGGACAGTGGGTGGCACAGCACAGCGCCGTGTTTCGGAACTGGAGCTGCTGGGCTGTGTGGTGTGCAGGAGCAGCAGGTTTCGCTGATGGGTACCCACGTCATTCTGCGGGTGTTTCTGTGCCAGGGATCTGGCTTCCTGCAAACAGGCCAATGAACCTCTTGCTTCTGGCACCACAGCAACATGCTTCCTCTGCCCTTAGAGCTGTGCCTAAGTAGAAAAAATGACAGTGACTTAAAGCCCCGTGGGGTGCAATTCAGGAACTGCTTGCATTTAACAGCACCGTTGTCTGTCTTAGGTCAGTCATCCTCAGGGTATTAGTCTGTCATGAGCAATAAAT
Organism: Apaloderma vittatum; assembly: GCF_000703405.1. Taxonomy (NCBI): domain Eukaryota; kingdom Metazoa; phylum Chordata; class Aves; order Trogoniformes; family Trogonidae; genus Apaloderma; species Apaloderma vittatum. The sequence continues at coordinate 36,991 of NW_009714132.1, read as the reverse complement.
GAGAAGTTATGTCTGTGTGGCTTCATGAAGTGGTAAATTCTTGTTTGTGAAGTCAGTCTTTTTGTGTTTTGCCTCCACTGTAGCATAAAAATCTGAAGAGATAAATAGCACTGACCTTAATGACAGAGCATTTTTTTCTTTTATGTGAACTACCTGTCAAGTATAACGATTTTAGTAGCTTTCCAGATAAACATATTTTATAAATCAATAAATAAAGTAGGAGTAAGGTAACCTGGTACAGAGCTGTAGTTCACTTGTCAAGTTATGAGTTAATTTTCCATGTGTTTAGGTTCCATCTTTATGAAGTGAATACTGATATAACCTTCTGGAGATCTAATTAAAGATGTCCCTGCTCACTGCAGGGGGATTTGGGCTAGATGACCTTTAAAGGTCCCTTCCAACCCAGCGCATTCTGTGATTCTTGAAATTTGTTTCATCTGTGCAAGTTGGTGTATATAATATTAGAAAGATGTATGTACTTCATATACTAGCTATAAATTGAAGTTGTAGCCCTCGAACAATGTTGAGAAACCACTAGATAAAAGTTGGCGAGGTATACTGTAGTGTTAGACAGGTCTTAGTAACTTCAGGAGACTTTATTTTTCTTAGCAGTTCCTGAACTAAAGGTTGCAACAACCGCAGACAGGGTTGTGACGTGTGGAAGAGAACTTACAAGTCCAATCAACTTTCAAGTACAGCAAGAAACTATACTGGGTTAGTGCAAAAAGATTTGAGGATTGCAGAGTTAGAAAAAAAAAAAAAAACCCGAACCAAAAAATGTAAGTAAAGGATTCTGTGTAATACATTATGTTCTGATTCTTTAACATGCTTCAAATACAGGAACAGTTAAATTTTTTTCTTATATTTTGTTTTTAAGGACAGTGAAGTTGATCTTCTTCAACAAAACAGAAGATGACATACTTTGGAGAAACCAGCTAGAACAATTAGCTCTTAAAGATGAAAGGTATTTCAAAATCTTGTGGAAAACAACTTCTACCATCCCAGCGTGAGGGAAAACAAGTCTTGGGGCTTAGACTAACTGTAAAGCTTTGGCACAAAGACAGATCCTAAGTCTGAAAACTCATAAGCTAAGAATTTAATGAGACCTAGGGACTGGAAGGAGATGGGCTTAAACTGGTCACAGACATGTAGCAGCAGGTTATGGCATGTTCTGTAGGTCCCATAGGAAGCCAGGGCCTTGATTTGATAGTGCTTAATAGATGTTTATTGGAGATGGTATGTTAGATGATTGTTAAGACTGTCAGAGAAGCTTTTTGAAGGCCAAAGAAAATAGCCTTAGCAACAAAAAATATAAATATGCAAAGAGAAGCACAGAGGAGAAGGATGATGTACCCTGGGAGCAACATTCCGAATTTAGAGAAGCCTTGGAAAGTCTCATTGGTGTCATTTAGTTCGGAAAATGTTTATATAGAAATTCAAAGTTTAAACTAAGCCAATTGCTTTCATTTTTACTTACTGTCTAATCGGTTGCATTCTTCCGCTCAGTTACAAGGTAATTGCCAATTAAAATGCACTAGTGCTTATGTAATGTTAACTTAGTTTAGTAGGGCCTAGTTCTGTCAGGAGACATAAGAATATCAGGTTGCCTTTTAATTTCAGTACCCTTGCTTTTATCACTAGATAAATTGTCATTGCCTAAATTTTACGTGATAGAAGTATATTTTGTTTATGTTTACTGAATTTTTAGTTGGAATTGTATGAACAAATTAATTTTGTTTGTTCTTTCACAACATTGTAGTGAAAAATAACCTGGTGATGTCTGGCACATTCAAAACTATGGTCTAGACACTGTGCAAATTTACAGTCAAAACGCTTTCTTCATTTCAGTAGGAGTCACAGATACACAAGTGCTTGTTTTTTACTCAGTAACTACTCTGTTAGTGAGTTTTTGAAACTAGTTACAATATTTGCTCACTAATGAAATTATACTGACACTTTCAGAAGTTTAGCTAAGTGTTCTTATTGCACTGCTTGTGTATTGAGCTATACCAGCAGTTGCGTAAGTGAATAACAGAACAGTAAATTTTGTGCCTTAGTGTCTTAATTGGTACTAGCTGTGTCTCTCTGTAAGGTGAGATATGCAGCTAAAATTGTTAAGGTGGAAAGATTGGGTTATTAAATGTGCAGTACTTGGAGGTGATTTGATTTGACTGGATTGGGAGGAACAACTAAATGTCCGTGAGATCTGGTCCAGTGGGAGCTAAGCAGAACAGGAAAGTAATCGTGGGAAACACCAGTGTCTCAGTCACTAGGATTTTGTGTAGCAGGTTTCTAATCAGAGGCGATATTTATGAAATGTTCTTCCGCTTTCCAGGTTTGAGGTTCAATTCGTCCTTTCAGAACCGACAAAAGACTGGGTGGGTAAACAGGGGAAGATTTCTTCATCTCTTCTCTCAGAGTTTGTGAAAAGAAGCAGAAAAGACTTCAAAGTACTTATCTGCATCTGTGGGCCAACACCTTTTACAGAACAAGGAGTACAGTGAGTATTTTCAACGATGAACTAGAGAACAAGAAATATTTTGACATTTGATCCCCTAGGCAGCTATACTGTTTCTGACTTCATAGTCTTTTGAAAATGATTTTATGTTTTCTGCTTTGCAAGAGAAGTTTTTAAATTAAAAAGAAGCAGAACAAAACGACAAAAAAAACACATAAGAGAGAAAAGGCCCTCTAACTTTCTCTTGCTTGGCTTCAAAATACTGAACCAATATGAACATCAACTGCGTTTCTGCAGCCCTGCTGAGGTCAGATGCATGTGCCTAATGGAAGGTGAAATTGGGAAATAATTATACTACCTCCTGAGAAGTCTTAAATAATTCAAATTTTATCTGTATTTATTTGTAGATTTTTTTCCAGTATCCTAAAAGATCATGTAGTACATACGAGCTCCTGGGCACTAATTGTTTTCTGAATATATTTGCAAAAGTAAATTTCATTGTGCCTGTCTGAACAAAAACAAGAGTGTTGTGCTCAAGTTATGCTTCAGCTGCATATGTGGTGGATTTTGGGTTCCAAGTATTAGTATTATGAACTTGATTTCTGACTTTCAGATATCTGAAGGATCTTGGATACTCCCAAGAAGAGATACATGCTTTTACTGCATAAACCCATAGGAGGATATCAATGTGTGTTTGTATAACTCAGTCTTATTTATTTACCTTCATGAACTGAAATAAGTGAGAAGCAATTTTGTAAGACTTGAAATTTCATTCTTGGTACCAAACTGTTTCTTGGAAGAAATATATCTTTGAAAAAATTTTATACTGTGTTTTATCTTGGTTTTGTAAATATTTTTGCTAATACTTAAGTCATCCAGGGTATTAATTTATTGTAGAGGCAAGCAAAAATATATACATTATATAAGATGTTTCATGTTGTTATTTCATGCAAATTCTTACATTTATAACAAGCACTGATTTAGGTTTTGACTTGAAAAAGCTTATTATTTCTTACTGTAAAAAGTCTTTAAGAGCAATACTGTCTGAAATGAAATATTGCACTGTAACTCAGGTAACCGGTGACTGAAAAATGTTCTTTTTGTTCTTATATCTCTATTTGACTTGCAAGTGATCCAGATACATTTTTGGCTTTGTAAACAAAGAATAAAAGCTCCTTTGATAAAATACATCCAAATAATAAAAACCCAATAATTTTACATTACTTTATGTATTTTTGTAAATTTTTTTGTATTTTCAGTTTATAATGTTGTAAATCTTGCATAAGCTTAGGACACCAGCTGAGGACTCAGAACAGAGGCACAGACTCTTGGTATCCTGCAAAACTGTGTGTGACCTCCTTGCTATCAGACATCCCTTGTCAGGAGATACTCTGAGGGTAAAAACATGACACTTTGGTTTGCAGATACCAGGGTAAGATACCTTAAAAATATTTGACAGGTTGCCACAGTATTAAATGAGTTTGAATCAGTGGGTTTTGTTTGCTTATTTTGGTTTTCTTTATTTTTTTTACTCCATTATTAGAAGTATGTTATCGTGAGGCAATAATCTGCTGTCTAATAGTAGTTCAGAGAAAAAAGCAGCAAAGCAGCTCCTCCCTCCCCCCCGAGATGTTGTCGATAGCATCTGCAGACATTGTTTCATGTGACATCTAGTACTTTTTACATTCTCCTGTTGTGCTGAATGGGCTATTTCTTCCTCCTAAGAAGACAGACTTGCAGTCGTGGCATTAATGCTTTAGCATTTGTGAAAAATGTTGTAATAATATCTTTTTAAATGGTTAAATTCCGATCTGATAGTGACTGACTGTGCTAAATGGGGCTGTCACCTCTTCAGCGCCCTCTCCTCTATTGGACTTGAAGTTAGAAAAGGATCTGGTTGTCAGTCATTACCCGTTAATTCACAAGTTATTTCAGAAGAGACAGTGGTAGTGTCATCATTTTGTCATCTAGAAAGTTCTAAGTGTTTTCAGGTATAATTTTGCAATGCGTTGTTTGAGGAGGTTTGTGCTATAAAGCTCTGAATGGGTTTCTCTTCCACTGAGCAGAAATGCCAGTGCTATGCTGAGAAAACAAAACAGTCATTGAATTTTTTGATTATTTTTTTTTTTCTGTCACAAATGCCAAGATTATTGTGGTGGCTTAAACTGCATTTCGGTGTTAATGACTAAACCTTATATTTTCCATAAGATATTGAGGAATCAGTCATGTTCCTGTCACACAAAGTCTATTGGAATGGTCTCCTGTGTAAAAGAATTTCATTAAATGCCTCACTCTCAGGCTTTTTGGTTTTAACCAAGTTACTCTGCCAATATCCTTCCCTTTTTGCTTTGATTGTCATTATTCACCTTTATGCAGAAATTATTCACCTTTATGTTTTGGTTGAGTAGCTCTTGTGACATAGTCACAGTGACTTTATCCTTTGCCTTAGGACATAGACCATATTTGTCAACAGATGATGACTTCTGGAAAGCTTAGTGCAGTCCAAGTGGTGATCATGGATGTGGAGCTACTTCAGAGCAGGTCTAGAAGCTTTTGAAATCTGTAGTTATTGTGCATCCCCTTTGTTTTTTAAAGTTTGTTTCCAAACTGGTGTACTATTTGTCATTGCTGTTTACAGTTGCAGCTTGAAGGAAGTTGTGCGCTTGGAGACTGTCATCCCACAGCAAGGAGGACCCTGATGTGGTTGGTTATGTTCGGTGTTGTAAGGTGTGTGGAACTTAAATAGCTCAAATATGAAGCAAGGAAAGCAACCAAATTGGTAACTGCACTTGCGAGTCCCACAAGACATTGAGTGCAGAGGTGTTTTGCCCTGGTGGTTCTTCCAGGTCAGATCTTCATGGGGTTGGAGTAACATTGCTTTATTTGGGCTGCATCTGTCCACAGGGAAAAGAGGAGTCTGTTTCCAGGGCTTGTTGAAATTGTCCATTTCCTGGAAATATTAATCAAAAACAGTAAAACTGAGATGCTGAGGTTACTGAGGAGCAAATAAAAAAAAAGACTGTGACATGCACAAGATTGATCCTTGAATGCCTCAATGTGCAAATGTTTTAGCTTTGAAAACTCTTGAATGAGAGTTATCTTCTGGTTCATTCATCGTCAGTGACTCAAATACTGAATTCAGAAGTGTTTCTGTTCCATAAAAATGGAATATCTAAATCTGGCCTAGTAAAAGGGAGGGGGTTGGAGATCCCTGCACAACATCTCTGGGGCAACCTGTTCCAGTGCCTCACCACCCTCACAGTGAAGAATCTCTTCTTTAATATCTGATCTAAATCTACCCTCTTTCAGTTTAAAGCCATTACTCCTTGTCCTATTATACATACCCTTGTAAAAAGACCCCCTCTGGTTTTCCTGTAGCCCAGCTTTTAAGTACTGGAAGGCTACTGTAAGGTCTCCAGGGTGAGCAGCCCCAACTCTCAGCCTGTCTTCATAGGAGAGATGTTCCAGCCTTCTGGTTATTTTTGTGGCCCTACATGTTTCAGTTCTACCTACAGTCTTCATTGCTCTGACCTTGTTAAGGCATTATCCCTATGATCTTTCTGTCTTGCCTGCTTCAGGAGGATCTCTTTAAGCATGTCATTCTACGTTTCTGCTTGGGAAAATACCTATTTAAGCATCTTTTTGCAACAACTGAAATGCGGAACACATCCAAGTGTGTCATTGAGAGGAGTTGTAATTTGACATTTGTAGTGAAGTGGAGGGACACTCATTTCCAAGTCCTAAAGTAGGCTTTCTGGTTAGATGAGCAGAGTTGTTTATTTCCCTCAGAATAGGCTCTCAAAACTGCAGGCATTTTGAGGATTTTTAAGATGTAATTTAAGATAAATTGTCGTACTTCTGAAAGCCTCTGATTTCATTTGAAGTTTTGAATGGATCTGTTATTACCCATAACTTGCTTTGCACAAGGAGCTTAGCAGCAAATGGCTATTTGACATTATTTCATCTTTCTAATCTAGATATACTGTTTTTTAGAAGAGGCTGAAGTGTAACTTCAAGTTTTATTTATTGTTCTAATATTTGAAAGACTTGTTGCAGATTATAGATTTTATTATAAATTCTTCAGGTGATGGAGATCAGGCTGAACATGTAAAATCAAGGCTAAATTTAGGCTAACTAGTGAAAATAGTTTCTGAAGGCAATGGTGCTGATGGTCTACCTGTTTGCATTAGGTAGCAGCACAGCCTTATGTGGCTGTAAGAGCTGCTATCGGTCTGTTTTTCTCTGATAATTGACTGGTGACGTGATCAAACAGGGGCACATTCCTACAGCTCTTCTGCATCCCTCTGTGAGCTGGTGTTTTTAAGGTATATTGCAAAGCAGCTTCTATGACTCGTAAAGCATGCCAAAAAGATAAAGTACTTCAGGTCTTCAAATGAACGCTTCCAGCACAGTTCTTCAATAGGATTCTGTGGAAACTTTGGCTGGAAGAGCCCCCCTTGGGGCTTTCCAGACTGGATACAGCCCTCAGCAGCCTGGTCTGGATTAGAGACTTCCTGAGGTGGCTTCACACCCAAATTATCCTTTGATTCTATGAATGGGTGTGCAAGCTTCCTTTTCCATGGTAACAGTTCCTGTTAATCCACAGTTTCATGCAGATTCTGTTGTTGAAGAGCATAACCCACCCATCACATTCTGGGGATCACTTACCTCCTCTGTTTATCATAATTTTTCACGTGTATTCACTTAACCTGTTGTTTTACAGTAAGGACAAGAGCAGCAGTGGCTGGGTTTTTTTTTTCCTTGAAGTGTGTGAGTGTTGTAGCCACATGTGTGTTTCTCTAAATAAATAACAAGCAACGTTGCCTACAGCATTGGATTACTGGACAAAATATGTAAATTTGGATACTTGAGTGTCCAGCTTTTTTTATTCCACACCATCACTTAACTTACAGTATAGTAGCTAGTCTGCTGGGCAAAAATTATACTAATTTAAAAAGAGGAATTCTTATCATTTAGAGTTGTAGGGGTATTCAGTGGCTATGTTGATTTCTTTAGGGAAATTAAAAAAAGTAAATTCATTCACAATTGAAGTAATTTCCTCTTTGCTGAAAGTAACAGAATGGAGGTACTGCTTATGTATACTCTTTACAGGTTTTTACAAAAGGAAATCCTAATAGACCAGAAATGGTTGATTAGAGGTGAAAGCTTGCAGAGACAGTAATAATCAAATAATATAGCTGGAAAGCAGTGTCTTAGCTTATATAAAACTGTACCCATCTATTACAAATAAGGGAGAAAAAAAGCCTTACCAGTGAGATCATGGGACAAAGCTGAGCAGTTTTCACTTGATAAAACAGTGAAGGATAAATTGTGTGTGCTTTTAAAGAGTGAGTGAAAGCAAAGACGACTGGTCGTGGGAACCCCTGGGAATTAGCTGCCGCAGTGGAGCACTGCCTGAGTTTACTCACATGGCTGCAGTGAGCCCATAGTTGGTGACTGTCCCCCACAGCCTCTTCTCTAGCTATGGACAGTTCTGTTCAGTGAAGCTGCTAGAGGATGTCATGTAGCTCCTTAAAGTAGTGCTTTTTCTTCTGTTTCTTCTTCTGGGTAAGTTCTTTACCACCTTGAGAGGATTCAGCTCTCCAAGAGGAGTGAGATGAATATCAAGGCTGACACAAGGGGAAGGGTGAAGTATATAGCTGAGGTTGCTCAGATACTCATGGATAGCGTTTGTTAAAAAAGAAAATATAATTTAGTGGAAACTTGTCTTGCAGTGGAGAATTGGATCTCCCCACCAGGACAGACTGACTGGATGGTGGCAAAAGTGTTTGTTGCAATGGGCTTTGCAGCAGCATTATCAGCTGGACCTGGTTCTGCTCCATCCTGTAGCCCACGCTCCTGCATAAACACCCCAGAATATGCAAGATATGTTGCTATTGATTTTCTTCAGTACAGCCAAAGCATCTCTTAAATGTCTGTGCAGAAAAGACTTTTCTTGGTCTTAATCACAGAATCACAGAATGTCAGGGCTTGGAAGGGACCTCGAAAGATCATCTAGTCCAGCCCCCCTGCCAGAGCAGGATCACCTAGATTAGGTCACACGGGAACGTGTGCAGCTGGGTTTTGAACGTCTCCAGAGAAGGAGCCGCCACAGCCTCCCTGGGCAGCCTGTGCCAGTGCTCTGTTACCCTCACAGTGAAAAAGTTTTTCCTAATGTTTTTGTGGAACCTCCTTTGTTCCATCTTGAACCCATTGCCCCTTGTCCTGTCATTGGACATCACTGAGAAGAGCCTGGCTCCATTCTCCTGACACTCCCCCTTGACGTATTTATAAACATTAATGAGGTCACCCCTCAGCCTCCTCTTCTCCAGGCTAAAGAGACCCAGCTCCTTCAGCCTTTCCTCAGAAGGGAGATGTTCCACTCCCTTCATCATCTCTGTGGCTCTGCGCTGGACTCTCTCAAGCAGTTCCCTGTCCCTCTTGAGTTGAGGGTCCCAGAATGTTTCTGTAGGAATAATTTCTATTAGCCATTTACATCTATGTACAAGTTGATCAGTTCTGTAGCAGGAACCACCCCTGATGTTAATCCAGAGGTTTAAGCACACAAACTGGATGAGATACAGTGGGAGTTGCCTGAGAATTAAAAAATCCCCCAAATTCCCATCCACTGAGCTCCTTTAATGAGTCAATTAATTGTCATGGTTGGATTACAGAGGTTCAAGTACATTGGTTGTATGCAGGAACTGATAATCTGCTACACCATAACTGTAATTAAAAAGTGAATTTCATTTTCATGCTTATGTCTCAGAACTGATGTGCTGTAGCTCTTGCCACCCCCTGGTCAGGCAGAACCTGTCCTCTTGACTGCAGCCAATTTTTAGGCAAGATGGTCCCATCACCAAGTTCAGCTGAGTTTAGAGAGGAAGGAATGACAGAAAAAAAAAAAGCACCTTACAGTTCAGAATTTTGGCTAATAAGAATCTCCCCCAGAGCAGGATTTAGCTTGAAACTAAGATACCTGGGATGAGGTGCCTGCAACTAAGTTCCTGAGCTCCCTTTGTAATCACTGGAGCTCAAACCAGCACAGCCCCCCCAGGTCTGGGAGTCAGTTCAGCTGAACTGGGTGTGGGATTCAGGGTGCCCAGGTGCCATTTGAGATGTTCAGTGACTAAACCAGACCTATATACAGGATTTATTTTTTTTAATTTTTTTTCCCTTCAGTCATGTCTGTCAGACAATTGTTTTCTACAAGTCTAATGCCAATTTGGCTACCAAAATCTCCTGTCTCATTTATCGCTAGTAGTATAAAGTAATAATACCTGATTAGAACTGAAGTAGTGACTTTTCCAAGGGTATAATCTGGACGTACCCTTCCGAGTCTTTCTGTGACAGTACTTACAAAGTGCTACAAAATTAATTTAAGCTTTGTTTTGGTTTTGTTTGTTTTGTTTTTTTTAAATGCAGGGTTTTCCTATATATTTTAAAATAATTAAAATTATACAGCACTAAAAGACAAACAGTTTTATGATTTTCCTGTTCTTACCTTAACTGATCTTATTAACATGCCTATTTTCACAATCATTAGCAAGAATATTTCTTCATTTTATTTCTTTCTACAGGTATATAAATCTGCTCAGAGCAGGAGCTATGTGATTTTGTTAGGCTAGCAGTGTAAATATAGACAAATTCAAATTGAAAAAACCCCATACTCTCCATAACCCAGTCCCACATTTCAACTTCTTGAGCAGTTATTGTAGATACTGAACTTGTCAGTCAATGGGAGGGAAAAAACCTCAGTTCATATTCTGATAGAGGTGTCTCAGTGTGTGTGATCAGTGACCTAACATTCTAATCAGAGTCCAAATTTACTTAGTCCTGGGCCGGAGTAAATATTCCCTGGCTGTCTCTCCATAGAGCCCTATGCATATGCAATGCAAATTTTGCTCATAGGTAACTGTTACCCACCTTTCATTCTTTGATTTTCCTTTCCTTGGCCAAATTTCAAGCTGAAGTTTCAGCATGGGGCTGGATGCTTTGTTCCTATGGAAACAGACGACTGTCCTCACATAAACTGGGCATGCTGAGTTGCTGTGGCAACACAGGTAAAATGTTCTTGTGGGTGAAAAAACTGACCAGCCTGTGCTGGCTGCGAAGTCCGAGCATCTGGCATCTGCCAGGAGCTGGAGCTGGATGCCCCAGAAGGGAGCAAAGAGTTCTCTAGGACGCAGATGGTGATATTAAACCTTAAAATGGCAGGGTCTTCCTCCCAGCATGCATATCCTTCTGCATTTAACCATAAGGAGTGTGCTCACCTGGTGTGTTTTGTAGCTTCCCAAGGGATTCATTGAATCTGTTAGTCGTGATTGAGCTTGTAGAGGTCAGAGAGGGGTGTCTGTTTTTTGTCATCAACTTGCAAATGTTTCTAATTGAAATGTACCTGCTGGCAGTCCTGTCTGTATCTGCAGGCAGAACACAAGGTCCTGTTGGAAATATTTTCTCCTATTTGAAGAACTCATTTAAAATGCACTGAGATGAGGCAAGGAAGATCTAGTCATTGTGAATTTAAAAGCAAGTAAGACATGGAGTTTGAATCACTTGCAGAAGATACACAAATAATCTATATATCCGCCTGGTGGAAAATGGGGGAGTGGGAGAAAGAGACTTGAGATTATGTGGCAGAGGAATAACTTCATGCTGCTCAGATTGACTAGACTGTTAGTCATGCAAGAGAAGCTTTTACCAATGTATAAAGCCAGATATGTTAGTTAAAGCACAATAGGATATGAACTTTCTCCTCACTAAGAAATGCCTGGCTCATTCCTGATAAAGACACAGAAAAGTTGCTTGAACTGATTTACCGGCTCAGGATGGGGAGAAGGGGGTTGTCTTGCTTGCGCTTCTGGCCTTGTTGATCTCTGCTTTGCAATGTCTCTTGATCGAACACAGGTCAGTACAGAAGCAAAGCAAAGCAAAATTTTGAGCATCAGCTTCTAAAAAGGTGAAGGGGAGACAAACCATTGTAGAGAGGAGTCGTCTGCTTCAGGTAGAGCTACACTCCGAATGGTGATCACTGCAAGGAAAAGTGTGCAGGCGAGGCCAGGGTGGTGCTGCTCCAATGTGGGCTCCCAGACGGCAATAACAGAGGTGAGTGACAGTTCTGAACATGAGCTGTTTGGGAGATGAAAGGACAGAAATTATGACTAGGAAAGTTACAGTCCAGGAGCTTCTGAAAGCCTTCACTATGTTGAATGTTCCATACAGTTGTTAATGCTTTAATGCTTCACAGAAGCTCTTAGACCACTGGGAGGAGAGAGAAAAGGCACTATGTAAAATGTACCTGTATTAATGTTTTTGGGACAAGACATCTAAAAATTAAGAACCAGGGGTAGGTACCTAAGTGCAGGAAAGCTAACTCTAAGGGACACAAATTGCAGCTGAGCACCTCAGTGCCCACTGGCTTGAGCAATTGTCTTAGGGAAGAGCTATTTCCTACCTCCACTGAGGCTGAACCACTCTTCAAAAGTTCATCCAATGCCTCTGATAGCTCAGACTGTTTGGAGCAGTAGGGTTTACTCCTAAATACCACAGTCATAGAATCATAGAATGGCCTAGGCTGGAAGGGACCTTAGAGAGCATCTAATCCAACCTTCCTGTCATGGGCAGGGACACCTCTCAACTAGATCAGGCTACTCAAGGCTATGTCCAACCTGGCCTCGAACACTTCCAGGGAGTCACTGCAAGTTTTAAGTAAGGTGGTCTTCAGCTACCCTCAGCCAATAGCCATTCAACAAGGTGAATGAAGAAAAGCAGAGTAGATTCTCTGCAACAGCAGGTTTAAGTCCAAAACAGTGTTTAAATAATTATCTTAAATCTATCTACTGTCCCGTCAAGGTTCTACGCCATCCCTCTTAGGAAAAATAAGTCTTCCCTCTGTACTCAGCACTGGTGAAGCCATACCTTGAATCCTGAGTTCAGTTTTGGACCCCTCACTACAAGAAAGACACTGAGGTGCTGGAGTGTGTCCAGAGAAGGGCAACAAAGCTGATGAAGGGTCTAGGGAACAAGTCCTACCAGGAGCAGCTGAGCGAACTGAGCTTGTTTAGTCTGGAGAAGAAGAGGCTTGGGGAGACCTTTTCACTCTCTACAACTACCTGAAAGGAGGTTGTAGCAAGGTGGGAGTCAGTCCCTTCTCCTAAGTGACAAGCAATAGGACAGGAGGAAATGGCATCAAGTTGTGCCAGGGGAAGTTTAGATTTTATACTAAGAGAAATTTCTTGACTGAAAGGATTGTTTAGCATTTGGACATGCTGCCCAGGGAAGTGGTGGAGTCACCATCCCCGGAGGTATTTAAAAGACGTGTAGATGTGGTGCTTAGGGACATGTTTTCATGGTGGACCTGGCGTTGCTAGCTTAACAGGTGGGCTCGATGGTCTTAAAGGTCTTTTTCATGCTAAATGAATCTAGGATTCTAATAACACGTCTTCACTACACTTGCTATATGAACAATGTTCATTTCTGAAGCCAAAAGTCCTGTGAAAGTATTTTCCTGTAAAGAATAATAAATATTGAAATCTTAAACTGTTTTCCTGGGGTAGCACTTAAATGCAGAGATTCCTCTGCACATTTTGAAATAGGTTTAATAATTTAGTATCTTCCTGTTGTTTTTGCACAAAATGTAGAACACTTGCCTGCAAAGCTTCAGAGTTTACATGCTCAAATACTGCTATGTCCTTTTCTTGAGAAACAGTGAAGGATCTGACCAGCCCTCCCAAGCTTGTATGCTGGAAACCACACAGCTCAGTGGAGTCTGCTTTGACTCTTGTTCAGGCTCTTAATGTGGTTGCTCGTAGAGGACAGGTACTTCACTAACTTTGGACTTTGTGAATACAATAAAGATGGGCCCTGCCAAAATGCTTTTGCAAACCTTGCACCTTGTCGTGCATCCACTGAAGCATGAGCAGTTGGGTAAGGGGAGCTACAGATCAATCCATACTGGAGAACACAGTGTGCCAGCTCCTGCAGAGACCTGTTTTACAGAGCAGATGTTTGGCCCACTGTGTGCTCTGGTTTAAGCAAACGACCCATCCCTCCAAAAGAGCAGACCTACTAGATTTTCAGTCACTTAACTTTTTTTGGAGTCAGCTTGTTCTCACATTTCTCTCGGTTGATGATGCAGGCAGCTATCAAGGTCTTATCAGATGCATTATTCACATTAAAAATACAAAAATATTGGTTGTTTTAAATGTGAACCTACAAAGTTTTGGTTGCCTTTTGAATTTGACTCCTAGACTCTCACAAAGACAATTATATTTCATAAATCATACTGTTTACCTAATCCTAAGTGACAAAATCTGGGGGATTTCTGTATTAGTCTTTCTTGTCTCCTTGCATATACAGGACTGAATCCTCTTAACTGGCTAAACCTAACTGGGGTAGGCAAGAGTTGCCGCTAGGTGGGAGAGGAGGCAGACTGAACTGGTTTTGGGGTTATATCAATCCCCTTTTAGAAGGAAATAATTTACCTTGTTTTTCTTCTTTTTGCAGGACAGTAGCACTGCGCTGAAAGAAGTTGGGATCTCTGAGCTTTAACCTGGATGGAAGGAGTTTTTTTCTTTGTTCATATTTGATATCTAGCCTCTCAAAAACTCCGTTCAAGAGGGCCTTTGATCAGGCCTTTGCAGTGGTGTCCTGCAGAACCACAAATGGTCAGCGAACAAGGGCAAGGAAGGAAATTCTGTATCAATAACGAGTTTTTGTTTATGCAGGATGAATTGTTTTCCAGACTTGTTGTTTATATAGTGCTTTGTCCAGTGAGACTAATCTCTAGCTTAGCTTACCTCATCAGTGCTGTTGTCTCAAATATATGCAGAGATTCCTCTGCATATTTTGAAATCTCTCTGTGCCTACTTCCTCCAATTTAAGGGCTTCAGCAACCTCATATACGTGAAGGTAGCTTATGCTCCACAGCACTAATGACTTGTGTGTGTGCCTCCGTGCTCTGTGAAGAACGCTATGCTCACTGTTCCCCTCAGCTGCTCTCTTTTCCTTTCCTCTTGTTAAGAATTTGATTAATAGAATTGGTTAAACTTGGGTCAACCGTTTCAAATTTCAGCTGGAAGGCTCCTCTTTCTGTTTCAGACATAAAGCTAGTGTGCCCTCTTCTTTTTTTTTTTGCCTATTTTAGTCTGTCTAAGAGATGAAAAAACATCTCCCAGCAAACCATATCTTGATTTAAAAAAAGTCCCTACAACTCTTTAGTACATGCTGAGGATGTAAGAACATGTGTCTTGCCTATGTAAGGGATAGATTTGCCACCCTGCCTCTTGGTAAGTCCTTGTAATGAAGATGGAGCTTGTCTTGGTGAACGCTTAAGTCCATGTAGCATTCCCTGGCATTCTCTTAGTAAAATCAGAATAGCTTTATAATAAAATGTGGCTACTGAAGAGCTTTTCCCAGCCCAGAAAATAGTTTATTTGGAGAATAATTTCTTATTCATAACTAATAAAGATCTGGCAACAATACTTGTAAGTAGAGGCCTAACTTTTATGTAGTATTACTATGACAACTTCAAAGTCACCGCAAAGAAAAACTGAGTGTGGCTCCTTTCCCTTTTCAGCCTTTGCCAGAAGTGAAGAAAGTCCATGAATCCTGTGCACAATTGTTTATTTTTCAGTTAGAAATTCTAACTTTCTCTATTCTTCAAGGTAGCAGAAAAATTAATGAAATGTATATACTGCAAGCTAAGGGTGATTAAAAATAACTGAATTGCTTGAAGCACGTTTCCATCAGTTATTAATAACTACTAGTACTACAAAGCCACCTGTTTCACCTTCATCAGCTCATCAGTTGCCACTGGGAGAACTTATGGTGAACTGTACTTTGATACGCCCAAGAAAATCAGGTGGCAGATTTAACACTCCTGGTTTTGTCTGTGCTGTGAAGCATCTACTGGTAGGTTTTGTGGTATCATTGAACTCCAGTTGTTACATCAAATCCATAAACTGGGACTGCTGGGCAGCTTGCATTGTGCTAGAACAGTTTAATCTATTAAAAAGCCAAATGGTGTATCAGAGCAAGACACTGGGGTGTCCTGATCTGACAGGCAAGCTGTACATGCCAGGACTTTTTTTATTGTGTCTGGCTTAGATTCTCAGTATTAGTCCAACCCTGAAACCAACTTTATGCCACGAACCTGAAAAATGTACATTGCCTTGCCTCTGCATATGGCAGAGATCCTTTTAGCAGCACGGGATGTGAGTTTCTTGGCAGTTACTGGGGTGAGTTTTTTCCCCTTTTGCAGTCATGGCTATGTAGAGGTAGAGTAATTGGTGAATATCTATGCTCTCCAGAACATGTGTAGATATAGCAGGATAAGCAAGTGTTCCCTTGGATTCAAGGAAATTACGAAATAATTACCAAAGGTGATTTGCTGCCCTAATCCTGTAAAAAGTGGATAGTTACCATGGTAATGAAAGTGTTTTTCGGCATGCCATGGATGTTTTGGAACAACACTTAGTTCAGATACCCCTGAGTGGGAATAAAGCCAACAGAAGAATGTTGTGTTTAATAAAACAGGACACTGACAAGACCAGAGTAAGTCTCAGGTGGGCAAAATCCTACAGAAAGGGGCACAGAATAGAATTTTTGTCTGTAGTTTATGCACAGTTGTATTGCTAATGGCATGCAGCAGTTTTGGCAGTTCAGCTGGCTTCCTAAATGAAAGAATATTTCTTTTATTTCCTCTTTCAAATAGACTGGTACCAGGGCAGTGTTTGCAAAGAAATTTTATGTACTCAAGAGAATATGAGTGTGAGGCAGGTTCTGAATTTATGTCCTTCTAAGCTGTGTACATTGAAACCCAAAGACAATGAATTTTTACTCGATAAATAATGATTATGTTTTGGGGGGTTTTTTTAATGCAGTGGAATCTCCTCGTGGTAAAGTTGTTAAGAGCTAATCTTATTCTGAGCACGGCAACAATGCTTGTGAGTTGTGTATTGGGATGCTCACATAACCAGAACACTAAAAGTGACAGATCAAGATCTAGAGAAATGGGATGATCTCTCCATGCATCCTGCTTGTCATGTGAGCATATGCCTTGTGCAGGATAAATCTATCAGTCAGGCACAAGGGTTTCTCCTTTCCTGTTATACATTGCAGGTGACCGATCCTGCAACTGCAGGAAGTCCCCTTGTTGTTTAGGCTGGGGCTCTATGCACATGCAGCTCAATGTTCACTGAGTCTAAGAAACAAGGGAGTTATCCCTGCCCTGATGGGATTTTCTAACCTCGCTGGTCTTCTGTGAGGTCACAACATCAGCAGGACATGCCTCATTCATCCTCAGTCCTGCTTGTCTCTCACATTTAAAACTAAGCTGAGAACTTGTTTAAGTGAAGACACTTCGGTCTTCTCATGCTTCCCTCATCCGTTTGGCTATGTGTTCCTCACAAAATGAAAAGCTGCTGACCATCCCTGGTCCAGCACATACTGGGAAGCTTTACCAGGATGCCAGGAATGTCAGAGCCCTCTGACAATGTGCAGGGTACAATTGGCTTAGCCTATCTCTATGTCCACGACTCATGCAGGGTGGGACCTGCATTCCATCAGTGAACTTGCATGAACATCTTGGGAGCCAAGCTCTAGTCAAAGATTTTAGCAGAAAGAGAATGAGTAGTCTCTTGGGAAGAGGGTCTTCAAAACCAGCCCTGTTGCAGAGAAGGTCTTTCCCCTAGGCTTGTTTTCCCCTTGCTTCTGTTGGCCCAAAGAAGGTAGTTAATGCTGTTGCTCAGCAAACCTACCTATCCTGTTTCTGATGGAGATAAATATTACTCACGACTATAGCAGAGCAGCTGTTGTACACATTGCTCTACACTATGGAAGATAAGGCTGGCCCACACTTTGGCGCTGTTTTCAGTAAGGGATGGTCTTGACCAAAGACGAGTGCAGCTTTTGTGTTTGAACCTCAGCAAATGCTTTGCCTTCAGATTCTAGGAAGTGAAGGTACAACTGGCTTAGCCTACATCTATGTCCTTCTGGAACTAAAAGATGCTCCTGACTGTAAGGTTTAGTGAGTGAACTTTTCTTTCCCACACAGCTTTGTGTGTTGCAAAGGGGTGAAAATAGTTTTTGAGATGGTGGCATTAGCAACTAGAATATGAACTCTTAGACATTGGAAAAAAATACTTCTGGCTGACACCACGATAGTGTCTATCGTAATACTTGTGAAACTGCTTAGCTTGAAAAATGCTCCTTCTTTGGGGTAAGAAACCTATTAGCCACTAATGAGCAGGGAAGCATCCTTAAATGTGGGAGACCTTCGGTCCATTCTAGATCTAGATCTAGACAGGCTGGAGAGCTGGGCGAAGGTGAACCTCATGAAATTCAATAAGGACAAGTACAGAATCCTGCATCTGAGAAGGAATGACACCAGGCACCAGTACAGATTAGGGGTCGTCCTGCTGGAAAGCGGCCTCATGGAGAAAGATCTTGGAGTCCTAGTGGACAGTAAGTTGTCCATGGGACAGCAGTGTGCCCTTGTGGCCAAGAGGGCCAGTGGGATCCTGGGATGCATTAAGAGGACTGTGTCCAGCAGGTCTAGGGAGATCCTTCTCCCCCTCTACTCTGCCCTGGTGAGACCACACCTGGAATACTGTGTCCAGATTTGGGCTGCCCAATTCAAGAGAGACAGAGACCCACTGGAGAGAGTACAACAAAGAGCTATGAGGATGATCAAGGGATTTTAACATCTCTCCTGTGAAGAGAGACTGAGAGAACTGGGGCTGTTCTGCCTTGAAAAGAGAAAGCTGAGAGGGGACCTTAATAATGTATATAAATACCTGAGGAGTGGGTGTCAAGGGGAAGGGGACAATCTCTTCTCAGTGGTGCCCAGTAATAGAACAAGGAATAATGGGTGTAAGCTAGAACATAGGAAGTTCTGCCCCAACATGAAGAGAAATGTCTTTACTGTGCAGGTGACAGAGCACTGGAGCAGGCTGCCCAGAGAGGTTGTGGAGTCTCCTTCTCTGGAGACTTTCAAAACCCACCTGGACACGTTCATGTGTGGCTGCCCTAGGGGATCCTGCTCTGGTAGTGGGGGTGGGACTATATGATCTCTAGAGGTCCCTTCCAACCCCTGACATTCTATGATTCTATGATTCTGCTTGTGGAGAAACAGGATCAACATGTCCTGCTTCTCAAAGCAGTCCTGGCCCTACTGAGCTGTAAGGCAGCAGTGAATAACCTGTGACCTTAAGACAGTCCAAGTGTGGCTTCAGTCCTGGGACTGTGCTGGCTTAGATGTGGAGAGCTTAGATGTGCTGGCTTAGATGTGGAGAGATACCATGACTGTGACTCCTCAGAGAACATGATGTTCCCTCATTTAGTGCCTTTTTGAGAGGATCTGGCTTCATGAGCACCTGTGGGATCATCAGCTAGCTCTTTTCCTGCTAAGCACACTGATTTTGGTGAATCCTTTTTGGAGAAGCACAACTGACTGTATAAATGTCTGTGTTGAGACTTGATGTGCTACCCAGCCTAGGTGGCAGTTAGAACTAGAATGAAACAACAAGAGCTCTGCAGTGGCCATATCTGAAGTTAACTCGGGCTTTTCAGTATCTGTTACTTATAAAAACATGGACTTGAAAATAGTGCTCACCATCTTGTTACTATCTTGAGATGATATGTGTTGGTGGAGAAGAGCAAACACTTTATTCCTTCTCTCTTCCTCTCTTACCTCAACCTTCACTGAAGAGAAGGAATGGCAGCATAATAGAGATATACCCCCCTGATGGTAGGGTACCGTGGGATACAGTGCTAGAGGGAAGAGGGCCCCAAGAAAGCTGGTCAGTGGTTAAGGATCACCTCTGCCAAGCTCAGGAGCAATGCATCCTGTAAAAGGAAGTTGGGCAAAAGTAGCAGGAGACCTGTATTGATGAACGAGGCCCTCTTAGACAAAATCAAACAAAAAAGGAAGCCTATGGATGGTGGAAGCAAGGACAGGTAACCTGGGAAGAATACGGAGAAATTGTCTTGAGCAATCAGGGATCAGATTAGGAAAGCCAAAGCCCTGGTAAAAGTACATCTGGCCAGGGATATTAAGGACAACAAGAAAAGCTTGTATAGGTCCAACAACAATAAAAGAAATGTTAGGAAGAATATAGGACCTCTCCAGAAGGAAACAGGAGACCTGGTTTCCTGAGTTATGGAGAAGGCTGAGTACTTGATGTCTTTTCAGCCTTAGTCTTCAACAGAAAATGCTCCAGCAAAACCACCCAAGGTTTTGAAGGCAAAGACAGGGACTATGGAAATAAAGGACTGCTCACTGCAGGAGATCAGGTCTGAGGCCATCTAAGGAACCTGAAGGTTCACAAATTTATGAGATCTGAAGAGATATATCCATAAGTCCTGAGAGAACTGGTGGATGATATGACTAAGCCACTGTCCATCATATTCAGCAAGTCACAGCAGTCTGGTGAAGTTCCCACTGACTGGCAAAGGGGAAACATCACGCCCATTTTCAAAGAGGGAAAAAAGGAAGACGCAGGGAACTACAGGCCAGTCAGTCTCACTTCTGTGCCCAGTAAAATCATGGAGCAGATCATCCTGGAAGCTATGCTAGGGCACATGGAAAAGGAGGTGATTGGTGACAGTCAGCATGGCTTCACTAAGGGCAAATCACACCTGACAAGTTTGGTGACCTTCTGTGGTAGGACTACAGTGTCAATGAATAAGAGAAGAGCAACTGACATCATCTACTCAGACTTGTGCAAAGCATTTGACACTGTCCTGCATGACATTTTTGTCTCTATATTGGAGACATATGGATTTGACTGATGGACCACTTGGTGGATAAGGAATTGGCTTGATGGTCACACTCAAAGTTTCAGTGAATGGTTCAGTGGAGACCAGTGATGAGTGATATTCCTCAGGGATCAATACTGGGACCAGTGGCAACATGGACAGTAAGACTGAGTGCACCCTCAGCAAGTTTGCCAATGACTCCAAGCTGTGTGGGAAGGGCTGCCATCCAGAGGGACCTAAAAGAGACCTAATGAGAGCTTCTGAAAATGAATAGGCATGAGCATCTGGGCACATAGATCTGGGTACTATCCACAGCTGTAAACAGTGACTTAGAAAGCCCTGGTCTTCTAGTGCTAGCTGCCTTGGGATGACTAGTCTAGCCATGCCAATACATAGGCCAGAGTCATGTATGATTGGGAAAAAAATGGTCTCAAGTACCAGCTTGTTTCAGCTCATGGTTTCTCATATACCAAGCTGGTTTTCACTCCTGGCATAGCCACAGACTGCTTGGGCATGCCCCTGCAAATCTGTGCCTTAGCTCCACACCATCTGCTCCAGTGCTGTGTCAGTGGGAGGCTGACACAGGAAAGCTTAGCATCAGGCTCAAATAGCCGTACATGTTGTGGCTACAAATAATTTTCTCCCGTCCTTTGAAGCTGCCTTGCCCAAGCTGCTTGCCAAATAAAGGAGAATAGAGAGCTCTTTCTCTCTTTTCCCCAGTCCAATGACAAATTTCCCCCCTACGGTTTCATTTTTAAATTAAGGCAGTTTTAATCCATTGCTCTCTCTCTGAACTTTTATTAATTTCCAGCCTCTTGGCGCTTTCCTTTCATTGTTTTCTTCTTCAAAATTTGTCATGATTTTTACTGTCTGATTAAATTTGTTTAGAGTTCTGCCTCCACCACTTGTTTATTGTCTGACTCACTCCCTTCACTCTCCTACTATATAATACTTAGTACACATTGTACTTTCCAGCTTTAGCAGTTTTTTCTCCATCTTTCTTGGCCATTGGCCAATATTTTTCTTATGAATAGTTTTCATGACATAAATTCTTCCTGGTGTCGTCCATCAGTGTTGGAAACCTCTGAGTCAGCTTCTCAGCCAAGAAACAGACTTTGTGCTACCGCTCTTGCAATTTTCAGTACTAGCTAGTACTGTCATGACTAGTTCAGCCACTACATTTGTTTTCTGATACCAAATGCAAGGTTTAAGAAGGCTGTTCCCAAAGATATATATGTATCTCAGAAGATGCAAGAAAGGAAAATAAGAATAAATTCAAATCATGTTTCGGTGCAAGAGCATTTCAGTGGATTCTATAACTGGCTGAACCCTTGCTGAATACTGATGATGTCTGGAGATGTCTTGAGAACTGCAAAAAGTCTCTGCTCTTGCAATCAAACATATGGAACTTCATCTGTATCTTCTTATGGTTAGTAATGTTATCCTGCAGACTGCATGTGAACTACTCACTTAAGCTATATCTAAGAAGTTCCTGAGAAATACTAGCTTATGTTCCCTGATAATAATAATGATAATAATAATGGCCACATGGTCACATAACTTCTGTTTGACTTAGTGAGCTGGCAGAATGCGATCTTTTTGCATGCAAAAAGCATATGGATATGCATTTAACTTGTCTCATCTTCTCCCCACGCATACTGGTTTTGGCTGGGATAGAGTTAATTTTCTTCATAGTAGCTTGTATGATTCTGTGTTTTGGATTTGTGACCAAAATAGTTGAGAACACTGGGATGTTTTAGCTACTGCTGAGCAGTGCTTACACACTGTCATGGTGTTTTCTGCTTCTCACGCTGCCCCGTCAGCGAGTTGGCTGAGGGTGCACTGACCCCAACTGACCGCTGACCCCAACTGACCAAAGGGTTATTCCATATCAGATTCCACCCTCTGGGAGGGAGGGCAGACTTGAGTTGCTATGTGAGGCTCAGCTGTCTACCAGGTCTAACCCACAACATGTTGGCAGTGAAATTTCAAGTGAGCATTTGACAGGCTAGAGAAAGCTTTCATGGTCCAAAGAGAATCTGAAGTGAGCTTGTGGCTGTGCTTCACACTTGGAGTGCAGAGGTCAGTGATCTGAGGTTTGAGCTAGTCAGGCTTGGCTTGCAGCGAAGGCAGCTTGATCTATTGTCATTTAGAAGAGGGAAAGAAAGGATGGCCTGTCTGTCCCCAAAATCTGAGAGGGGTGTTCTTAAGTTGTGCTGCCCATATGTTCTTCCAACATACTCTGCTTTTGTGCCCTTGTTGCTTCTGTAAAGATGGTAAGAAAATGAAGTTTAAAGTTTTCCTATATGTGGCTTGATTTTTTCCTGGAAAGTCACAGAAATATTTAGTACCAGGCAAAGCCAGTCAAGGTATCACAGTGACAGGATACATCCGTCAGCACTTCACCAGAGTTTAATTTCTCACTGCTAATGATGGAGGATTTAAAATCTGGGAACAGATTCCTAGTGCATTTATATAATTCCCCCTTGGGAATTGGTATCTGGGGTGTCTTTCCTGGACAGAAAGTGTGACTATATTTTTCTGCTTTGGGCCAAGGCCCATGTTAAAAAAAAAACACAACAAAAAACGAAGAACTGGTATTCTTCAAGTTCATTTGGAGTTCCTTAACTCTCTTTTCTTGCGTGTCAAGCTTTTTTTTCTGGGTGTTACACTCACAAGCTCGAAGGACACTGGTCACTTTTCATTATCACAATGGACTTATTGAAAGATGATAACTTGCTTACCAGGAGCTTGAGTTATAAGACATACATAGGGATATTATCAATTTTGTTTTCATTCCCTCCCATGCAATCCAAAACCTATTCTTCTTGAAGATATGCAAAATTGGCAAGAAGTTAATAATCAGCTCTTGCTGGAAAGAAGCCCCTCAGCATTAATTGTGTCTCATGAGGAGACCTGAGGCATATCACTTCCACCCACGCTAATCAGAAATCCAATACTGTGAATTGTTTCTCAGTTATATCCCTATTAAGCTGATGCCAAATTATGATGGTTATGTTCTTTTTAAATACTAAAATCTTATTTTCCTTTGAAAAAGGAAAGTTAGTTTTGTTACAAGGTGCATAGTATGATTCCATAGAGCTACTTATTATTTATATTATTAATATTATTCATGTTATTGAACTGTTTGAACTTCACTCCTTTCTCAAAGACCACCCTAGCATGAGAAGTAGCATATCAAGCCTATTGTCACCGAGGGTTTTCTTCATACTTGACTCTTTAAAGGTACCTGTTATTCAACTTTTCACTTAGCTTTCTAAACCATGTGCTTGACTATAATATGTTCCTGTGGCAGTGGTTTTTATTTTACTGTTTCTTGGGGAGAGTTGTGCATGTGTTTGTCCAGGGTACATAAGAAGGCTGAAAGGTGCCCAAACCTGGTGACAACCACCTATATCCTTTGCTCTCCTGCCCCATTAAGTTCCACTGAGGATCTCAGGAACAGTGCTGGCTTGGAAACACAGCATTGCTGAGAGTCATTGGACTGAGATTTTGACCTAAGTGAGCTGAAGACAGGTGTTTTTTCCCTACCAGAGAAAGATCTTGCACGGATACAGAAATTCCTTATTGTGTACAGACTTACAAATTCCATACTCGTATAGCTTCTGACACAGGAGACTTCCACAGAAGTAAGGCTGCATGCTGCCTGTTGAGTACTGTGAAATAGTCTTTGGACTGTTAGATGATCAGAGCGGCAGACCCTCAGTGAAGAAAGGCCTGCAGGTTAGCAAGTTCAGCCTTTTGAATATAGGAGCAAGCCTTCTGATTGGGCCAGCCTCGTTCAAAAGTGCAGGAATGAATACTCCTCATCTGCTGGTAAAAAGTTCTGACCTCCTGTCCTTGTGCTGGCTGGCAGGATTCCTGTATCGATTATCTTTATTCTCCGTGCTCTTCATCTGCTGAGATTGTTCGGCCTCTGGAGGGCTTTAGTTCTCATCATGCAAAAGATAAAACAGTATGTGGTCTTCTCTCTGGCACAGTAAACAGCTCAAACATACTTAGCAGAACTCAAGAGTCAGACTGGAAGCTGGTCAAAAGTCTCAGGCGTCCAGATGAAAGATACTTTCCTATTCAAATAACACTTACTTAAATATTAATAGCTATTTCTGAGCCCTATCCTAGTCCAAGCAGAAATTTATTTCTTTGAAGAAACATGACTTACAAAGACTAGAGGCTAAAAAAAAAAATTGTAGTGACAGTATACCTAGTTTTATCAAAGGAAACTTTTCAAAGCTGAAGGTGGCTAGAAGCCAGTGTGCTACATGCAAACTTCAGTGAGCTGTGGTTTTCTATCAACTGAAGATTGAAAATTAATTTTTTTAAACATCAAACCTGTTTAAGAACAAAATTTTCATTGGAGGTTAAATGAGAGATGAATTCTAAAGTCGTTTGGTATTTTAAGTGCATAACAGAAATGCAAACTGTTATAACCTTAGGAGTCTTTATCAATCACCATGAGGGTTGGAGGCAGTTCCTTCCCACCAAGGATCTTTTAGAATCCTAAAATGGTTTGAGTTGGATAGGACCTTAAAAATCATCTAGTTCCAACTCCCCTACCATGAGCAGGGACACCTTCCACTAGATAAGGCTGCTCAAAGCTCTCCTGTAGGTTCCCTTTAAGTACTGGAAGACGACTCTGAGGTCTCACCAAAGCCTTCTCTTTTCCAGGCTGAACAACCTCAACTCTCTCTGTCTGTCCTCATAGGGGAGGGTCTCCAGCCCCTTGATCATCTTGAACTCCTCTTGTGAGCCTGCTCCAACAGGTGCATGTCCTTTATATGTTGAGGGCCCAGAGCCAAACACAGTGTTGCAGTTGGGCAGAGTAAAGGGAGAGAGTCACATCTCTGGAGCTGCCAAGCTTCTTTTGATGCAGCCCAGGGTTCGATTGGCTTTCGGGGCTGCGTGAGTGCACACTGCTGGCTTGAATTCAGCTTTTCAGCCACCAACACCCCGAAGTCCTTCTCTGCAGGGCTACTATCAACCCACTCATCACCCAGCCTGTGTTTGTGCTTGGAATTGCCCTGACCCACGTGCAGGACCTTTCAGTTTGCCTTGTTGAACTTCATGAGGTTCTCACGTACCCTCTCAAGCCTGTCCAGGTCCCTCTGGATGACATCCCTTCCCTGCAGTGAGTTTACCACACCACACAGCTTGGTGTTGTCAGCAAACTTGCTGAGGGTGCACTCAGTCCCACTGCCCATGTTGCCAAACAGCACCAGTCCCAATATTGAACCCTAGGGAACACTACTCATTGATGGTCTCCATTTGGACATAAAGCCACTGAATGCAACTCTTTGAATGTGACAATCGAGCCAATTCCTTATCCACCAGGTGGTCCATCTGTCAGATACATGTCTCTTCAATTTAGAGACAAGGATGTTGTAATGCGAGACAGTGTCAAATGCTTTGCACAAGTCCAGATAGATGATATCAGTTGCTCTTCCCTTATCCACTGACACTGTAGTCCCATAACAGAAGGTCACCACACTTGTCAGGTGTGATTTGCCCTTAGTGAAGCCATATTGTCTGTCACCAATCACTTCCTTGTTTTCCATGTGCCCTAGCATAGCTTCCAGGATGATCTGCTCCATGATTTTACTGGGCACAGAAGTGGGACTGACTGGCCTGTAGTTCCCTGCGTCTTCCTTTTTTGCGTCTTCCTTTTTTCCGTCTTTGAAAATGGGCGTGATGTTTCCCCTTTGCCAGTCAGTGGGAACTTCACCAGACTGCTGTGACTTCCTAAATATGATGGACAGTGGCTTAGTCACATCATCCACCAGTTCCCTCAGGACTCATGGATATATCTCTTCAGATCTCATAAATTTGTGAACCTTCAGGTTCCTTAGATGGCCTCAGACCTGATCTCCTGCAGTGAGCAGTCCTTTATTTTCATAGTCCCTGCCTTTGCCTTCAAAACCTTGGGTGGTTTTGCTGGAGCATTTTCTGTTGAAGACCAAGGCTGAAAAAGGCATCAAGTACCTCAGCCTTCTCCATAACTCAGGCAGCAGAGTGTCCTGGTGGAGAGGGCTCACATTGTCCGTAGTTGTCACTTTTGATGGCGTATTTCTTCCATGCACCCACCAGTACTGGTGCTATGTGGCAAGTGCACATGTATCATAAACAGGGTTTCCTTTTGTAACATAATAAGCTCTATTTAAGGAGCTCACCAAAACCATGATGTATTACCCTAGAGGAACATCCTTCCTAAATGAATATTGCTGTTACAGTGACTGTCAGGTATCTGTACTGGTAATAGAATCATATAATCAATCATAGAATCATAGCATCGTAGAATGGTTTGGGTTGGAAAGGACCTTAAGGATCCTCTAGTTCCAAATATCCTCGGTGTTAGACAGTTGAATTTGGTGTGTTGGTCTATGAATTTTGAAGAAACCAAATTGCCGCTGTGCAATCAGCACGGAAGAAACACCTCCTCCCTGCTGTACTGTCAACATTTCCAAAGTGCTCTTTCGCCTCTCTTATGACTCTCAAAGTATTTGCCTTAACCACAAGAGTCTGGCAAGTATAGTTCCTAACCGTACTGTGTATTGAAAACCACAGACTGAAAAGAAAGCTGGTTTTATCGTATATGTTGCTGCTGCCTACGGCCGTTCTTGGTTTACCACTTAGGGATCTGTTCTGTAAGGAGTAAACTACTACCAACCTTACAGTCTTATGTCTTTCTAGTATTGATCGCTGCTTTACAAGTATGGGCCATTTTTTTTCTTTCAAACCTTTTAACAGATTAACATAAATTAAGTTAAAATGTCATTCAAATTGTACTTAGCTTTGAGGAAGCAGCTTCTCTTTCAGACCAGAAGAAAGGCTGTGTGTATGCTGTATTGGTTTATCTAATAAAAGAAATTATCTCCTGCAGTGAATTATGCCTCACAGAAATTATTGTAATAATTTTTTATGGTGAATTCTGTGGCGGTTCAGTGATGCTGTTTCTCAAGAAGAGCAGTCCTGTTTGATGAAGATCTTCTCTACAGCAGTGAACAAGTAATTGTGAATCCTCTAGGAGCAAACACATTTCCGGCAGAGAGTGATAACCACTGTAGGTTATGTGCTCTCCTCTAATAAAGAGGAGCCATCAGGAAGGAAAATACTACAAATCCTGGGCTAAACTGAAGCTTCACAACCTGATCTAAGAGTTGAACTTAAGATGAAAACCTCTGTACAGGACCAGAAAATGAATATCTGAATGTCATCTTTTTCATGTCTAAGGGAATAAGAAATTACTTTCTTGCTCTGCCTTTGCGGTCCCCGCCTGCCTGAGCATGTGCCCATTTTTTCCCCGCAGCAGACAACACGCCACTCTCAGGCCCCCCCGAGCTAGGACTTGCACTATAAGAGGTCGAACATGGATTGAGCAGGGCAGTGGGTGAAGTAAAGCCCAGGCCAATCTGAACTGCTGTGTCTATACCTGCAAGGCGTGCCGATATTCATATGCTAGGCAGGTCATCCCTGTGTGGGGAAGAATATGAATCTGTGAAAAGAGAACAGAAGAGCTGCAGAGAGAGCTGCCCTCACTAGGAAATCTGGGAATACTTACAGTACCAAAATTTTCTTTCCTCCAGCCTCACAGCAGCCAGTTCCTTATAGACAACTTCAGGGACACCTGAATTCCAGTGCAAGGGTCTGTGAGCACTCGTGAGCCTGATTTCTGAAGGCAGAACTGAACTTAGGGTCCCCCTTTCTCTTGCAATACAGAGTCCCTGGAAAGGCACAACAGCCTCTGCCTCCACTGCAGAACCCCTGTGTGCAGCACAGTGAAATCTGTGCAGTAAATGCCGATTAGGTTTACCTGTTTCTCAGTCTGTAAAATAAAGTATACACAATCTGGAAGAGCTATTGTGTAGGGCAGGTAGTCATACTCATGATTTCCACCAGTTGCCATGCTGAGTTTGGCAGGCACTACAGATTATTTTGCTAAAGTGCAACAGAATTGTAATCTGTCAGATAAACTAGGATGTAATGCCTGTGACTCATGAATAGTTTTGTTGGAGTAAACCTACTTCATATCCAGCATAATATTTAAAACACAATACCTGGAATTTATCAGAATGAAGTCTTCCTCTCTCCTTTCTTTGCACACCAGAATGAACTGGAAACATTTGAGGGGGTTTTTCTTTCCTTCTATCCTTCCCACAAACAGGAGCTGTTCCAATTATGAGAAAAGATGCTCCATAAATTTGGGTGAAAAATGATAGTTGAAAAGATTTTATTCTGTGATCATAATACCAAGTAAAAGGGATGCTGTGTTAACACATTAACAAAAGGACTGGATGAAAGGATTTGTATAGGCACAACCTAGAGAGCTTGCCACAGGTGGGTAGAAGAGCATAAAGGCTGGCACAGGATTAAGCTAATAAATCAAAGCATGGACTACAAGTATTGTGGGCAATTTATTCTTTCTCTTCAGAAGTTAAAATTGACTGAGAGATAACTGAAAGCTTTGGGAGGTGGGACAATCGTCCAATAATCTGATTACTGTTATTTGCTGTCAGAGCAAGCTGTTTGTTTTAACTGTTGTCATTAAAAAGAGACATGGGCTTATTCAAAGCCTAGGTATCTATGGGTATTTTAAGAGAATTAGGGTATATCTAACAGCTATAAATCAATTTTTAAATCAGATTACATGTTACAAGTTACATGTAATATCTGTACTACATTCAGATAAGAAAAGTAATCACGTGAAAATACCAGTAAGTACATATCAGATAGAGTCAGTGCTGGTTCAGATTTTAAATAGCTGTCAGTGGCAAGTCAGCACAGGCATGAGCTTACTTGGATTTTTTATTCTTAAAGGGTACTTCAGAACATTCAGTCTGTAGAGAGAGGAACACAGAGGTCACAAATGAAGAAAAAAAAGGAGTATATGCTAGAAATTTGTAATTCTGAAGAAGTTTTAAAGGACAAACCCAAATCTCCTGGGAGTAAGAAAAGACTTGTACAGCGCAACCCCTGCATGACCTTTGTGGTCTTCTTGGACAGTTAGATATCAGAGACAGAGAGAGAAGTGAAATACGGAGGG
>NW_009714132.1:799-7524 GCF_000703405.1 Apaloderma vittatum | reverse complement strand
GAAGGGAAGGGAAGGGAAGGGAAGGGAAATGACCAGGTGCTCAGCAGGGAAGGGGGTGGCTGGGAATGCTGCCAAGGAGTAGGAAGGCAAGCACAGCAACTCCTTCATCCGCATGTGGCCCTGTGGCTCCTATTTCATCACTTTCTGGTGCGTCTTGATGACACATCCCATGGCAGGGCTGGGCAGCGCCTCTGTCCTGCCCCATGGTGCTCTGTCTTGCCTTTGTGGCTGTCTCCATGCTGGGCAGCAGCAGGCACCCAGGCTGCTTCTCCTCTCTTTCTGCGGTTCCCAGGCAGTGAAGGGGCTCTGGGTCAGCTCCCTCCTGTATGGCAGCCTGGGGACCCTCGCTCACATCATGGTGAGATGCTCTGGGTGTAGAAGCTACACAGAGTGAGCATCAGGAGCAGGAGAGGCTGTTTGACCTGTTTTCAGCCACCCAGGTAGAAACCAATATTTTGCTGTGTGCAGGTGGTGCAGCTGATGGAGTTCCTCACTGAGGAACAGTGTGGGGAGGAGGTTGCTGGACCTGCCAGTCCATCAGCTGAGGGGTTGCCAGCACCCAGGGTGGAAGCATGAGCAGAAGAGGTATGTCAGGGACACAAACAGGGTGACAACACAAGCCCCTTCCCTGCCCCCCCCCCAAAGTTGGGACTGCTGCCTCAAGGGCAAGCAAGTTCATCCACCAGCCTGCATCTCTGCTGAAGTGCAGAGTAATGCTAATGTAGGTTGGCCATTGCACTTTGTGCAGTTATCTCACCAGAACTGACTCAGTTGGGCTGAGCAAACCTACCCAAGGGGTCTGTCTTTCAGAGCTAAGGTAGAAATTGGGCAGGTAGGTCCTTGCCACGTGTTAACTTCCACATTCCTACTGCAGATGCCTTCAGTCACTCCCGAAAGCAAAAATCTGAAGAGTTTGTCCAGGGAGAGAAGGTAAAATGAGTTAACTTTGATTAAGACCAGAATCAATTTGAGTTTATTATGCTTTACCTGTCTAATAATAACATTGAATAGAAAGGAGAAAACAGAAATAAAAAACTAACCTGTGACGAGGGAAGCAATGGACAACGAGGCAGGAAAAAGAGTGTTGGAAACAGAGCTTTCAGAGATGGGCAGCTGAGGAAATCCAAGTAGGCAAGAAAAAGAAGGAGCCCAGGTGTGTAGCAGACTCTGCCATCCATCTTTCAAAGTTCTGAACACTGTTCTGAGTATAGGAAGAATCTCGGAGGAGCAAATGCCCACCAGCTGGGCCACCTCCCTGAGTGGGGAGCTAGCATGTGAGCTTCAGATTATATGGGGTGTGTTACCCATGGTGGTGCGTATCATCTGGGAGGGACACAAGGAACATGCTGGACAGCATGTCCCAGACAGGAAGGATGCACTTACCTTTGGGAGAACATGTATGTCAGGAGAAACATCACTCCAACCTTGGTAGTTTTCATTTTGCATTTATTGAAGCTCTGTCTTTGCAAGACTGAGCAGACACACTGGCAAGGTCACGAGATTCACAGTTTTTAGCTCTTTGACCCACTGCCTACAGAAAGAGGCAAAGTCCCACATTTCTGTTCCTGTCAGCTGGCCATCCTAGCACTAGCTGGTGTTGTCTGAAACCCAAAGACACAGCAAGGAGTTGTTACAAGCACCTGTAGACACCGAGATATTGGCACTTCTTAATAAGTTCATATTTTGCCCAAGATAGTTGAGGGAATTAAAACCAAACAAACAATGAAAAAGAAGCATGTTTTGTCTTCCGACCTGGGTTTCTAGCAAGGGACAGTGAAGGATGCTGTTGCTCAGGTTTTGGAAAGGACCACATCACAGCTCCCCAGGGGCTCCCTTCCGAGCCCTGCTGCCTGGCAAGGGGCACTGCAAGTCTCTGTCAGCTTGCTGTGCTCTGAGGGTTGTTGCATATGTTCATAAGGGGGCAAAGCAACTCTTTAATTGCTGCCAGTAAGGGTTCTCTCTCCTGTGCCAAGAACCACCCCTTTTTCATTCAACATCCTAAAGAAAAGGGGACAAAGTCACACCTGTTCCTATCCTCATAGTTTTATCAGTGCTTCTTTAGTCTGACCTTGTGTCAATTTATTTTTGCTGCTCGGATTGCCTGGATGAGCTCTGATGTGTGGGCTTTGAGGAGCATGATGCAGCCTCAGTGGAGGCAAGGAGAGAGGCACCATGCCCTTCTACTCTGACTGGCAGATTTTACTCACATACCTCTACACCGGAGCAGCCCCACATCGTGCTCAGACTCATCCCACCCTCATAGGAGGCCTTGCTGGCTCACTCATCAGCTCTAGGAGCAAATGCCCACCAGCTGGCCCACCTCCCTGAGTGGGGAGCTAGCATGCGAGCTTCAGATTATATGGAGCGTGTTACCCATGGTGGTGCGTATCATCTGGGAGGGACACAAGGAACATGCTGGACAGCATGTTCCATGCTATAAAACCCTCCAGGTTTTATTTACAACTACTCATTCTTCGCCAACACATGCTTAACCAAGATCAGCTACATAAAACATTCCTGTCTTGTGTTTTCTCCAGCACATCATCTCTCTCTGGACCAGTGCAAACACACTCCTATCTGTCAGTCAAAACCAGAGTTTCAAAACCAGCTTCCCCTAAAGCTCCAAATACTTAAATAGTCTTTATTGTTTTGATGCTTGAGCCTTGTATGATGTCTAATGTGGTCAAGCTCCTTTCAGAAGGAAAAATACAAGTGCCAGCTACAACAGGGGGAAAGAAATTGTGTGGCTGATCTGCAGATCTTGCAATGCTCATGCAGGAGTCAGAACAGCATGGAAATTCAGGCACAACTCGCCTAGCCAGCATCTGAAATGTTTCAGAGGCAATTTCATCTTTTCTTCAAGAGCAAAGGTTCACTTGATAGCCTCAGCGCTTGCTGTCTAAGTAATTACACTCCTAACCACCAGGAGCTCTGCACTATGACAAAACTGAGAGGTTTTAGAAAAAAAAGTGCCTAAACCATTTTGGGAAAAAAAAAAACCAAGACAAAAAACAAGACAAAAAAAAAACAAGACAAAAACAACCCCCAAAACACCCTATGCACTCAAAAGGGAGAAATGTCTGGCGTTGAGATCTTAGTGTGGTCTTTCTCACTATTTCCCTGCCATTCGTTTACCTTCCTTTGCAGTTAATTGAGAACTGCAGATTGGCACTTGGAGTTACTGACTGGAGTCGATTCTACTGCATCTGTCTATTTGCTAGTGCTTTTTACAGACTTACAGTCTCTGCTAAAACACTGGAATACAAAGTTCTGCCCCATTCCCTTTTCTGCAGCACTTATGTCTTGGTGTATATTGCAACCAAAAAGCTTAATAAAGGATTATTTAAATGCCATTAGGAAATGATAGAAGGCATCTCCTCTATGTGCAAAAAAAGCTGTTTCAAATCTGAGTACTGAGAGAGCGATTTGTTTGTGTTTCGAATTTGCGCTGAAAACAGTTTTGATAACACAGAGATACTTTAGCTACTGCTGAGCAGTGCTTACACAGAATCAAGGCCTTTTCTGCTCCTCACACCACCCCACTACTGAGTGGGATGCACAGGAAGTTGGGAGGGAACGCAGCTGGGACAGCTGACCCCAGCTGACAAAATGGATATTCCATACCCTGCTATGGCATGTTCAGCAATATGAAGCTGAGGGAAGAAAAAGGGGCATGAGGAATGATGACATTTGGAGTGAGGGTGGTTTTGTTCGCAAGTAACTGTTACATGTGATGAAGCCCTGCTTTCCTGGAGATGGCTGAACATCTGCCTGCCAATGGGAAGTGGTGAATGAATTCCTTGTTTTGCTTTGCTTGTGCTTGTGGCTTTTGCTTTGCCTGTTAAACCATCTTTATCTCAAGCCATGAATTTCTCACTTTTACCCATCCCATTCTCTCCCCCATCCCATTGGAGTCAAAGGCTGTGTGGTGCTAAGTTGCTGGCTGATGTTAAACCCCAACAGTACTTTTCGGCACCCAACGTAGGGTTTGAAGGGTTTGAGACTGGGTTGATATGAATATGCTAGATTTTATTTATAGCTATTACAGCTGTTTAGCTTCTAATTGACAGGCTCCTGTGCTTGCCACAGGACTTGCTTGCCTTCCTGCATATTAGAGTCTAGAGTTCTTTAGCGGGTTCTTCTTTTCCTTGCTGCTTGCTGTGCTGCTGATCACCTCACTGCACTGTGCCTGGGAACATTGCTTTGATAAGGTCGATGGCAATGCGCCAGAGCTGGCAGATGGCCAGGACATCACTGCTATTTCTGTGCTGCTGTACTGGACAGGCTGCAGCTCCAGCGTTAGCTGGAGTTAAAGGGACTGTGACCTGTGGATGAGTCCACGCAGGAGTAGGACATCCTGAAGCATCTGTAGCCATGAATAAATCCACACCAGAGCAGGTATATCCTGAAGTGTCTATGGCCATGGTTACATCTGTGCCGCAGTAGATAGCGGTCATGGTAGTGTTGAGTAGACTGTTGGAGACTAGGTGATCTTAGAGGTCCTTTCCAACATTAATGAGTCTATGATTCTATGATTCAGGTACCTACCTCTGAAGGTATTGTGGCCCATGGCTAAGCCCCAAGCTGGAGCAGGTACACCTCAATGCATCAGTGGCTGTGCATGAGGCCATGCTGGAGCATCTCAAATCCTGTGGCCCTGGATAAGCCCGTAACAGAGCAGATACACCTCTGGAGGGACTGCAGCCACAGGCAAGGCCATGCTGGAGCAGGTTTACTTCTGAAAGGACTGTGGCTGTAGGTAAGGCCACGCTGGAGCATGTGTATCTCTGAAGGTATTGTGGCCCATGGATATGGCCATGCTGGAAATGTGCACCTCAAAGCAAGCAACTGTGGCTGTGGATATGATGTCGTATAAAGCTGGGGAAGGAAGGAATGGGTGCACATTCAGAGTGATGGCACTTGTCTTCCCAAGTCACCGTTACGTGTGATGGAGCCCTGCTGTCCTGAAGATGGCTGGACACCTGCCTGCTGATGGGTAGCAGTGAACGAATTCCTTGTTTTGCTTTGCTTGCGTGCTTGGCTTTTGCTTTCCTTGTTAAGTTGTCTGTATCTCAAGCCACGAGTTTTCTCACCTTTACCCTTCTGATTCTCTCCTCTATCCCACTGGAGAGGGGGAGGAGTGAGCGCGTGGCTAAGTGGTGCTTAGTTGCCGGCTGTGGTTAAACCATGACAAATTGTAAGCGCAGTTTCTAGCTGTGTGTCACTAAACCCTGGGCTGATGCCGCAGCTGCTGAGCCGTAGGAGGGCAGCTGCTAGAGATGAAGCTCTATCCTCACTCTGGTCATCCATAATATGAATGTCTGCGCTGTCTCTCCTCTTCCCTCAGCCGAATTCTGTCACCTTTTAAAGATTCCCACTGCTGTCTCTATTAGGAGGAAGAGACACTAATGATGTGCATGAAGAGACAGAAGATGAAATGACAGGAGGAATGGAATGATTGCGCATCACCCTTATCTACACTTGGGAGTTTATGCACCTGCAATTCCATGTCTCATCAAGAAAGAACACTACATTTCTTCTGCTGCAATCTCAGCCATGTTGCTATTACTGAATAGTCATTAATTCTGCATTTTCATCAATAATAACTGTTAGAAATGAAGTTAAGAATCTTGAGGAAATGTTACAATTCTGTTTCATAAGTCTAGCTGCAGATGGCTTGTTTTTGATTGTCCTCTACTGCATTTGGCACAAAAGCTTTAAAATCTTTCCTTAAAGCACAGGAGATGTGGTGGAAGTGGGGTTTTGGCTATATGAGGCTTCTTTCTTTCAGAGGGAATTTGAATGCTAATTTTTTTTAAGGCTAAGAAAAATGAACAAAAGCCTGAGTCATTCTGCCTTTTTAACAGCAGTGGAATTAGCAGGAGACAGGAGGTTCTCAGCTTGCTACTGTGCTTATTCTCTTTTCTGATCATAATCATGATGATGCATAAGCTTCAGTTCTGTATTTTTGAGATTAAGAGGACAGCATTGATAGCTTTTGTGACCGTTGCTGGAGAGAGGCAGCATTGTTCAAGATCACAGTCGTGCCTGGAAAGCAATAGATGAAAATCAGTGGTTTCACAGATGTCCTTATTTGCACATTGCCTGTATTCGAGTGGAAGAAGATAAATGAGTATGAACTATAGACAGGGTGATGCCAAACAGCAAGTGCCAGAGCATGAACAAGGATCCACTGTAACATTTGAGGGTGGGTATTGCCCCAAGCCAGTGGCTCTGTTGGTGTGTATTGGGTTTGCCTGGCCAGATTTTGGCAGTGGTGTGGGCCTCTAGGGGTGACTTCTGCAAGAAACTGCTAGAAGCTTGCCCTGAGGCCAGCTGGCTCCAAAGAGGGACCCACTGCTGGCCAAGGCTGAGCCTATCAGTAAAATGATAGGAGAGGAACACCTCTGTGAAAACATATTTAAGAAACGGGGAGAAAGAATTGTGCCACACAACAGCTGACAGAGATGGAAGAGTGAGAATTTGTGAAGACACCAAGGTCGGTGAAGAAGGAGGGGGCAGGATGTGCTCCAGATGCCAGAGCAGAGAGTCCCCCGGGTCATGGTGAAGACCATGGTGAAGTGAGTTGTCCCGCTGCAGCCCATGGGCAGGGTGTAGATGCCCACGGCAGAGCAGGTGGATGCATGATGGGGCTGTGGCCCATGGGAAGCCCATGCTGGAGCAGGTTGCTGCCAGAGCCTGCAGCCACTGGAAGAGAGGAATGG
>NW_009714132.1:0-260 GCF_000703405.1 Apaloderma vittatum | reverse complement strand
ACCCTTGAGCCCTTCGATGTATTTTCTCCCCGTGTCTAGCGGAGAAGGAGGGGTGAGAGAGTGGCTGTGTGGGCACCCGGCTGCCGGCCAGGGTCAAACCATGACAGCTGGTGTGTTGACTTGCTTACTAGTACTGGATTGGAAAAAAGAGTCACATCATTCATTGCAGCACCTGATTGCCATGAAGATGATTAAGAGCTACGAAGATGGTGAAGGGCCTGGAGCATGTGCGGTACGAGAAGAGACTAAGGGAGCTGTGA
>NW_009714131.1:0-27557 GCF_000703405.1 Apaloderma vittatum | reverse complement strand
AAAAAAAAAAAAAAAAAGGCAAATCCTACCATTTGGGGAAGGTATTCATGTGTTGCCGACTGGCTAAACTGCACATCAATTGAATTAATGTATCCATTAAATCTAGATAAAAGCTCAGAAGAAGCAGTTTGGAAAACACTTTTTTCTCTTCTGTTCTTTTTTTTTTTCCCCCCTTTAATTCCTCTAAGCTGGCACGGGACATCTGGGTTGCTTTTGGTTTGTGTGTCGGGTTTTGTTTTGCCTTGTGTGTCTTCGCTCTCGAAATCCCCAAACAAGCCCAGCTGCCTTGAAAGAAGCAGGAAAAAATGAGGAAAGAAATCCTTTCCTGTTTTGCTTACTTGTTAGCAGAGTTAGTATGTAAGTGAACCCATCCAGGCTGGAAAGCGAGCAACTCGGGAGCGGGTGGGAAGTTCATCCCTCCTTTGGGGCTGTTGTTTCAGGCTGTCTCGGGCCAGAAGAGCGCAAGATTTTGCTTCAATGAAGGCAAACGCTGCCTTTTGCTTAAACGAAGGCAAGAGGAAGAAGGAACGTTCTTAAGGACCAACCAGTGCTGTCGTGGACTGGGTGCCCGCAGCTTCCCTTTTGGTCCCTGACTTTGTTCCGGAGAACCGAGATAAAACCGTAGTGCTAGCGAATTTTTCAAATTAGGATCCTGGTTTTAGTCTCCGAGTTAGTTTTCAGGCTGCATGCTTCACTTGTAGCTTCGGAGAACAGGATAAATTAGTTGAGAGTGGTTTGGAAACTCATCTGTGATGAGGATTGCTGAGATCCTGCCTCTCCTTTCCGAAACTCCGAGCGTGTTTCCGCGTGAGTTATTAACACAGAAGTAACCATGAGTCCATACTGATGTGAAAACTGAGCTTTCAGTAGAAGTGATAGGAGGCAGATTTTCAGGGTGTGTACTTTTAATCCAAAGCGAAGTTCTCGCGGCGATTTTGAATTCTGTGGTGTCTGATTCTTGTGAATCGTTTCTGTGTCCTTGGTGCACGTAGCAGTGGTGCTGGCTGGTAGAAAGATGTTCTGTCAGGCAGGTTCGTCCTTGCCGTGACATTTTGAGGTGGACAGATTTTGAGGGAGATTTTGAGGGAACAGAAGTGCCTGGTTGCTTCTCAGCTGGGCACTAACAGGGTCACTGGTGCTCAAGGTTGGAGCAGCTCCTGGAAGCTCATCAGAAAGGTCAGCTTCCTCCTCTAAAGCTTTAGCATTCAGTGGTTACGGCGTGTTTGAAAAACAAGTAGTAAAACATGGGGATCCTTTGGAGAAAGACTGATCAAACTGAGGACAAGCATTTAGAGAGAAAAAAAGAGTAATCTATTCTTGGTGTTTTCTGTGGATGTAAATAGAATGGGACAAGATCCCTGTTTCCAGCAGAGAAGCCTGGCCCAATGAGAGCCTGGCTAATTTTACTTGGAACCAGAAATTATTCATGGCCCTGCTTGTTAATAACAACTGAGAAACATTCACATGTTTAGTGGGAAAACTTGATTTTAAGATTTTATACAAGTGTGTATCACCATAGTAATTTAAAACCTTGTGTGTAAAATTATACCCTTTTCCTGGCGTGTTTGAAACACCTCTGAGAGCAGAGATTCTGGGTATGCAAGAGTACCAAGTCGTGAGTTATTTGCTATGGTTTTCCAAACAGGGCATATGTTTCTTTCAGAAAAAAAATAATTTATCCTGCACAGGAGGGTAACTGGTATTTTATTTACAGTCTAAACCCAAAGTAATCTTCATCCTCCAGTGCAATACAGATAGTCTTGCCTTCTGATCCCTGTCCATTCAGAAAATATTTTTCCATGTCTGACTGCATAATATCTCAATTTCACATTCCTTGGACTATAATATTACTATGAAATAAAATGTATGAATATGCAATTCCGAAGAAGAGTAAGTGATTGCAACCGTAACCTCTAACTTGCTCAACTCAGAAACCTCATTTTTCTCATGTTTGTAAACGGAAGTACATTTCTGCGTGTAGGGTAAATAATGATGGCAGTTGTATAAAATCAGGTGGATTTTTCTTTAATGCCGTTAATTAACTGGGAAAATACAAAGTGAAATACTGGTCTGTTGTCTGAAAAAAGAAAGCCATCAGAAAATGTAACACAGAACTCTCTTGTAGGGGTCTGCGTGGTAACATCTCTGATCCTTCACGTTTTACGGATGCGTCATTATTGTGGATTCACTGTGTTTCTGCCCATCAGAGAATGGTGTCGTCATGCTGCAGCGAGAACGTTTGTGCATGTCCTCTAGAAATTGCCAGAAAATCAAATAGGCTGCGTGTGGCAACTGCTTCCCTTCTCACCATGCCCGACAGGAAAAGTACAGAAATGGGAGAGAACAAATCTAAACTAACAGGGGAAGCAGAGGGAGTGGAACCACTGCAAGATTTGTCTTTCTGAAAATTGCCTGATTGCTTTTCAGGTCTATACTTTTTTTTTTTTCCCCCTGTTGACAAGCAAAGCTTGGGAATAACAAGCGCTGCATGAATTAAATCCATCACGCTTGACTGACTGGATATGTTGTGCTGGGTCTTCAAACCAATCTGGGTTCTATCAGTGCGCTGCTATTGATTTCTGTGCTTTGGCAGAAAATAGCTGAGAGACAAATGATGGCCGGGTGGGAATCCCACAAACATTTTTTTGTCTTACTATAGCTAGAACTGGTAGCTAATACAACACCAGATTTCCCCTAGCTAAAATACCGCTGAGCACGTGAGCGTGGTTTTGTACATACCAGTCAATGCTTTTTTATATATTTTTTTTCTCTGTTGATACTGCACAGTGTTCTTTTGTGTCTCTTTAAGAAAGGATTATTGACAGCAAACCAGGAGGCTGGTTAGTCTTGTCCACCTACAGCACGTCTGTTCCAAAACATCGCCAGCTTGCCCCTTCCCAGGACAACCATTCTGTGTCAGAGATACCGGTCCTGAGCTAAGAATATAAACTCACCCCACTAGAATGGAAATCAGCAAACAGGTTGCACAGGTCTGTCACCACTCACTGATTATTTCACTCTATGTTTTCAACTCTCTAGCTTTGATAAGTTCTAAAAAGCCAGTTGTTTTCTTTCTCTCTTCCCTTTTTTTTCTGGATCTTGCCGGTTCCATCTTAATTTGCGTAAGAAAGATCATAATCCTGGCCGTGGCTGGACCTAGGAGTGGAAGTAGGACCGAAAACGCTCTGCAGATGGTTTGCAGGAGGAGTAGCAGGGACTCCTCATGGAGTACAGGAGGCTGCTTGGTTTTTCTGATGAGAAGTGTGATAGAGGAGCAGATCCTGAATATTCTACAGAGCGTGTTATCAACTGCTCCCGGGCACGGCGCTGTGGCAGGACCGGGAGATTTCAGGTGAAGTTTTGCTGTTGCCCTTGTGCCACCTTGTGCCACCTACCTTGGGTAGGACACGATATCTCTGTGCCTTGTCATTTAGCTCTTCATGTAAATAAACCCTGGGACGGGACTCTTTCTCCTGCCTAGGACTTGACATAAAGTTTTCCTGAGGGAATCTGTAGAAGCCGCTGGGATTCAAAGCATCAGTGCTCCAAAGGGAGTTGTGTAGGAAGGGCTGTGCCAGGCAGGAAACGCTAATGAAGTTCAGCACTTTCCGCGGGCGGGCAGGCGAAGGAAGAGGTTTCAGACCATGCTAGAGTGTCCTCTCCGGGTTCTAGACTTCATTTTGGTTATGATGGAATCATAACATACTGCTCAAGGACGTCTCTGCACGTTGGGTTCATCCCTATTAACGTCTGTAGCGTATTTCACCTGACTGGTTCCAGTCATTTTGAGTAAACTAGGCATTTTATCAAGGATAAATATATTTTGCCAAAGGGAATGTATGCAGCAGTCTCTAGTTTGCAAAACATGCCGCTCTGTGACGTTTGCTACAGATGGCTCTGTTAGGGAGAAATGTTAAGCCTTGGGATTTAATCTCTCCTAAGGGAAGAAGAGGACTTAGATATCTTTCTTCTTTCCACTGTCCAAGGTACGACACAGCCTGGAAGATAGAAAACAGTAAATAATTTTTATATTTAATAGTATACTGGGATGATCAGCATGGGTCTGATTACTGAAACCTTTCAGTAGCTGAAGTGGAAGTTCTTTACTAACATAGGAGTCTGCTCTAAAAACTCATTTGTGTAGTCCCAATTTACAGGCTTTCTGAAAGCTGAGATCTCTCTTTCAGCCTGGCACTGTGAGATAGCTTCGACACCTTGTGATTAAAAGCTTAAGAATTAAAAAAGGCAGAAAATGCTTTGGTAAAAACAAAACTCCTCCTCTATGGGTAGGAGAAACAGCATCCGAGTAAAAGCTTGAGGTCATACCGCTATGTACATTGCTTTCCTCGGGAGTCACTATTTTAAAAATACTTTTAAAAATCAACTTAAATGGCTACTGTTTAAAAATACCTTTCCAAGGGGTTTCTGCTTCAAAGTTGTCTGCGTTCCCTTCTAGAATTTTTGGGTGTGCTTCACGGAAGAAAACATTTCTTTTAAACATTCTCAGAATGAGACAATTTTGCTATTTCAGACCAGCAAACAAGCTGCTTTTTGTTTGAGGAGTTACGGACCCCTGGGTATCATAACAGTCCTTAGACAACTTGATGCACACCAACCTAACAGTGGCAACGTGAATCTCCCCTTATTTTAATATTGTCTTAAAAATAAAGAGGATTTACTCTGCCTCTGCAAGTTACGCTGGCAGTTGTCTTAGGTTGGAGGAGTTTACCTTCTCTGAGTTAAGAAAATCTCTCCATCTTCAAGAGCAAAGTGACAAAAAGGAGCTCTCAGCATCATTGGCTCTGGTAAAGAAAACATGCAAATAGAAAAAAAGCTGTGTGTACTTACAGAGCAACTGTTCCTATCGTTAAAAATATTCCAATTTCCAGTAATGTATATACACCATATTCCCGTCATCTGCAGCATATTGATAGGTTAAACTTAAACAGCAGATGCTCTGTGGGACTTCTAAACTAAAGTCCAATCTAGATACGAGACAGAACTTATAATGAGACGTAATGTAGTTGTGAGAGAAGGCATCACAGGCGCTTTCCTGAGAGAAATAATGAAATTTAATCACTTTGGGCTACTCTCGCAGCTCCTGCTGAGGCACTTTGCTCTGTCAAAGGGGAAGATGCTTGTCAAGATAGTCAGCAAACTGAATTGCTGCCAGCCGTTTACTTGCAGACAACAGATGATTCTTATAGACCATTTGTTTTATTCCTGCACATTTTGCCTTGCTCTCTGCTGAAATTCTGCAATTCGTGGCCATTTTTGTTATGACAACACGACATTAGCAATTATTGCTGTTAAAATGCTGCGCACACAAGCAAAGCCCCCTCTCTGCCACGTTAGTCAGAGCTCAGCTTGGTTGTTATCAGTTCTGAAAGTCTTAATTCTGACAGCTCTAACAACCTCAGGGAAGTAATTTTACTATTTTTTTGATGGAGAAAAGTAACTTTGCAGCTACTTGGAGGAGCCAGTCTTACATTAAGTGGACTTGGACTCTCCTGGAAAGACTTCCAAGACATTGGGACAAGACATGGTGTGGTGCAGAGGTGGGTGACTGCTGCTCCATCACGGCGAGATGAGGGGGATTATTTGCAGCTTGCGGTCTCCAATTTGATTTTCAGGTCGATTGCACAGATTTTCACTCAGGGCAAATTTGGCAGAAGGATTCCGGGAGGTGAGGCAAGGAGAGACAGATGGCTGGAAGTGACACTGGCCTTGTCTGAACTAGATGGAACTAGTCTTCCTGTATGAGTTCTTCAGTGTTATTTCCAGGGATGAGTGTTCCTGAAGTGAATGTTGTCCTGTATAATCTTTTGGGCATCACTATCGCCACCATTTCTTTTCCCTCCTAAGTCCTCCAGCCATGCATCTTGCCCAGCTCAGCCTCTTAGCATGGGTTCCACACTGTGTCTTGCATCTGACATTGATGTGCCTCACTAGCAAGTTGTACGTCTTACCAGTTCTCCTTCTGGTGAAGGAGGAGAGAAATAAATCGCTCCTAAAAGATAAAGCTTTATTGTCGGGCGTAATTCAGGACAGTCACCTAACGGGTGTCTCTTTCCAGGATAAACTTCCTGGGTGTCAATATACTCCTAAAAGTGGGTGAATGATCTAAATGGGTTTTTTGAAAGAGCACAGCTGTTATGGAGAGCAAGGCTTGGCATTTCAGGTGATTAGCATCCTGCAGACCGCTTAGTCTTGTTTAGCACCGTGTCCTGATGGAGAGGGAAGAAGTGAAAAGTTTCAGGTTTCCATGGCAATGCATTGGCAACGGCATCACCAGTTTGAGTGCAGTGGGAAGAGGAAAATACTGTCGGAAGGATGATGGCTGGAGAAAGGAGAGAGGGTGGGTGGACTGGAGACCCCATTTGGCAGAAGACGTGAGGTAGCACAGTTTGTTTTTAAACCGGTAATTTTCGCCTGAAGGACACTTCAGGGCTCAGAAATCTGCCTGCAAAAAAGTAAAGGTGCAATAAGGGTGTGGGTGCAGCAGTCAAATGCAGAAACCAAAGTTCTCAAAACCAAAGAGAAATCAGTGTAGGTGCCAGAGGGCACTGCCCATTCTTTATTTCATCCAGTTGTAAACAGCTTTCGAATTTTGGTGTGCCTCCTTGGCTAAGAACTCCTCCGTCGATATCCATGAGATTATTGAATTGTGAGGGTTTCTATAATTTACAGAGGTCGTGATTTGTGATTTTTTTCTCTCCTTTCCTTTTCTGACAAATAAAAGCAAATACCATTGCACTATTTCACACTGAGAAGAGCGTTTTCCCTGTTGCATTTAATACAGTTTCATTAAGTTAGCACAGCTCAAATTAAAATGCGAACGAGATACTTGTTTAATATATCAAAAGGAAATGAAGTCTGGATTGGAAAAGGTGTTAAAGCTTTTCCTTTCATAAAATAGAATTAGTTCTTAATTTGTCTCTGAAGCTGGAACTGAGATGAATCTATCGCTGAAATATGAAACAGTAGTTTAAATCCAAGGCTAAAGCAATTAACAAAGTGAAGAAACTTCAGAAGGTTCCAGTGAATATTGTTGTCAGGCTTAGACACTGAGGAACAAATCAGCTACAAAAATTATTAGAGCTACAATGGGAACCCTATTTTTATATTTGTATAAAAAAATGTATTTTCGTATTTGCAGTAAAATTAAACAGGTAAATTTTGACAAGTGTTTAAGGCGGGACATTCACATTTTGCACGCGTTATCTGGATGTTTGGACATGCCCAGTGGCGGATGTAAATACAGACGGGCACTGCAAAGAGGTCTTATTTGAGAGTTACACACTCTCTTCCTGTGTTTGCATTCTTTTGTTTCTGGTCTTCACGCTGTGTAATGAATGAGTTTGCTAAGCCTAATGTGCACGTAATTGGCAAACGTATCATATAAGCATTTGTTTGAATTGCTGGAAACCGATTGTGAATTTGGAAATGTGACTGTCTGCTCAAGAAGGTAATTCAGTTGTAAGGGAAAACCACCAGCTAGACCAAGAAAACTAGCTGACAAAATACAAACTGAAAACATCAGGCATCTAAACAAGCAGCCTGATGTAGGAAATGTTGAAATTTGGTAGTTAGGTTACTCTGATGAGTAGCTCATGCTGAATTTAATCCTAAATTTCAGGCATCTGGTTTTTTTGGGAAAAGTTTGCTCTCTCAGCCTCAGTTTTTCTTTCTGCAAACATGGA
Source organism: Apaloderma vittatum (assembly GCF_000703405.1). NCBI lineage: Eukaryota > Metazoa > Chordata > Aves > Trogoniformes > Trogonidae > Apaloderma > Apaloderma vittatum. The sequence goes on along the minus strand of NW_009714131.1, from coordinate 19,854 downwards.
GTAGTGATACTTCCTTTCCTTACAGAGATGGTAAGAGGATTACTTTTTTTTCCACGCTGCTTCAAGTACGCGAAGTCCTATAAAAGCATTATCTGAAAATTTCAGACAGCTCCAGTGTTATCCTATTACCCACTCATAAAGGCAAGTAATGGATAATTGGGTTCCTACTTACCTTCATTAGATAAGAGATTCCTCATTTAACTCCACCAATAGAGAGATTAAGAGTCTTTGTTACTCCAGAAGAATAAAGTTGCGTAGGACAGGAGCCGTGAATAACAGCGAGCGTAAAGCCATGGTTACAAACCAATAGATCTGTTGTGATAAAGATATTTTAGGCTATGAAATACCCTCTCTAACCTCTATGGTGGTGCTTCTAATTCAGTACGTGGAGACACATGAAGCTGTATCATGTGGAGCAGAATAAAGCAGCCCATTAATTGCTTCCAAAGTTCGCAAGCTGACTTCGTGTTTTCACACCTGTGATGTGAAGGCAGATTTTCAGACTCTCCTGTGAGTTAGAGCGAAGCCAGCGGGGGGCCAGTTGGAGCTCATCTTGATTTCCATGACCTCTTTGCATTAATAATCACTTACTCTACCTGTGCAAGTTTTGTGGGTTTTTTTTCTTTTTTTTTTCTTGTTACAGCGCTGGCGTGTTTGCTGGGTGTACTTTGTCTGTGTTAGGCATAGGGTGCTGTCTGCCTGATTTAAGCTGTTAATTTTAAAAACCTGTAACAGAGAGACAGTGTTATATTTCAAGGCCACTTCGCTGTGTGACCTTCTTAAAAGCTCTCTTTGTTTTGATACTGTCCGTATGCTGGAATGTCGAAAAAGTCAGATTCTCCAGGATTTCGTTTCTTAATTACTGGAGGGAAAAGTTTCCCTCCCATACTTATTAAGGAGCATGCCGTTGCGTAGCCCTGAGGTTGATTTTATCAGCATCTAGGTTTATAAATAGCATTTCTGTTTATTTGTTCGTCTTTCTTGATAAATGTAAAGCTACTGTACAGTCAGCACTTGAGGAACGCCCATAGCAGGCAACCAGTACATAGCTCAAATAACATGGTACTGGGACAGTCTGTGTTAGAGAGAAAAATAAAGCCTCTAGATGCTCCTAGTACAGTTTTTAAGGTGTTTTGGGGGGTTTTTTTCCGTGTTGTTATTCAATATGAATATTTTCAGTAAGGCTGTAGGAAAAACATTGCTTGTAATCATCTCATAATGAAAGAACATTCAATGTCAAGAAGGCTGCGAATGTATTGGTAGGCAGCAGAGGTCAGTGAGGTAGAAAATACATAATTATGACGTAGCCTGTTTGTGTGATTGTAGTGTGAGTCTGTTTTCCTGCAACTTTTGTACGTCTGTCTTAAAAATAGGGATGGATTAGGGCAAGGACCTAGAGTGCAGGGGTTGCTTTAAGAGATCTGTCATCCTGTTGGGAAGAAAGGAGGGGAGGATGCTTCAGCATAAATACTGAAAAAAAAAAAAAGCTGTATTTTGGAGGAGAAAAAGAACATTAATAAAGTTTGTAGGTGGTACTGAGGAGAGAGGTGCTATAAACGCTGCGGGAATAGAGACATAATAGGACAAAATAGTGCCTAGTAAAAAAGTATAGGCACTGGAGATGCAAAATGAAAAGCAACCTGCGAGAAAATGCACGGAGATGTCTCCTGGGGAAAATAATCCTGAGCACAGGCACTCAGCGAGCAAGAGGAAATTTGGAAATGGTGCTGATTAAAGAGACCCTGAGGTGAAGCTCGCCAAAAGGTGAGGCGGGGGTAACGGTGTGATATGGATAAGCAGCACCACGGTTTTGAGATACGCCGTGTTCCACATGTTCCTCATGGGAGGGCTGGTACAAAGTTGAGGCCTTAGAGGTGACTTAAAGCAGAAGCAGCATTCTGAGATGTAAATTGGCAGGTCGAAGGGTTTTCTAATATAGTTTCTGCCACGTGTGGAAGCCCTTCACTGCACTGATGAGGTTTGCTCCTGCTGGTTGACGACAATAGAGCTGAATTTCTTAGGATGCGAAACACAACAGTAACTTTCCGAATTATTATTTTCAATCAAATCTTTGTGATTTTCCTATGAGAAGAGAAATAATTAAGAAAACTAGGGGCCTGGACCCACTGCTGTGCTTTTCAATGTGTTCGGTTTGTACTTCAGCCTGGGAGGGAGAGCAATCATTTCTCTTTGTATTCTGATGGAAAGCTTCCTCCTTCCTCCCCCACTTGGCAACTTTTACTAAAAAAAAATTCAGCATGATAATCTAGAAATCATCTCAATAGCAAAGAATTGCAATCATCCGTATTATGGTGTAAAACAAAGGCGGGCAGGCTCTGATTCACTCTGAAGAGCTGAATGCACAAATGCCAGAACGATCCCTTTATACCCATAAACTCCCTGGTGGAAAATAAAAAATAAATTGGATTGCAAATTGAGTTAAAGAATGACTCAAATGTCATCCCATCACTTTATTTGCAACCCTCCTTGGGACTGGGAAATACACCCTGAGCCAAAGGCTGTTCAAGGGCATTAGTTGGGGAAAGAACTTGACCCTTGATGCTAATAATTGACGCTGTGTTGCGCTCAGGGGTGGTGACCTTCCGCGTCGAGGGCTTATTCGTGTTTTGGCCACCTGTAGCTTCAGTGGGAGAGGCTTTTGCAGGAAGCGCCCAGGTAAAACAGACATCAGCAACCTGTTCAAAAAAATAAATCTACCACCCCGCGCACCCAAAATTCATTTCCTTTCCTCGAGAAAAGAAATTTGGGTGGTCTTTGGCAGCCTCTTGGAGATGAAGTGCAAAGCAATTTAAATTTCATCCATGGCTAGTGTTTTCTTAATTTTATGAAGTGCATTAAAAAAAACTGTATTATGTAAACACTTAATTTTTGCTTGCTGCTTTGCCTGGGGCTGTGGCAGCCCAAATGCCACTCGGGAGCCTGTCCTGTGAAGCTTTGCAGGGATGTTAGTTGCCAGGAAGTTCGAGATCAGCGCTCTGACTTTTGAGAGCTGCATTTGCTTATCCCTAGCTTGTGCTCAGTTCTTACCTGCCGTGAAAAAGAGCCTGCAATGCATCCCTACTGGACGCCTTTTTTTTTTTTTCATTTCACACTAGGGAAAAAAAAAGAGATGCCAAACCAAATTTTGGTCCAAGTCTATCGATCTAAATCTCTGCCAAAATAAGTGGAAGAATGTTTTCCTGTTGCCTTTGCCCCCTTTTGGGTTTGTGCTTCCCCGTTGTTTGTGTCACTCGTCCTACTGCATTTCAGGTGGTGCCTGTCACTCTCGGAAGGAGGGCGAGAGCTTCCCATGTAGCCTGACTGAGCAGTGTGACGGTAGTTTTTTAATTAGATAATGCAGTTCATGGAAGAGCTGTGAGCCTCAGCTGATAAGTGCATGTAAAATACAGCCCTTGCTCCTTTAATCCCCCTTCTTTTGCATAAGAACAGAGTCTTTGTAAGCGCAGTACTGGAAGCTCATTATCCAAGAGGAATAAAATGCAGCTTCTTGGTTTTATATTATTTTTGCTGGAGACATATCCCATAGAGGGATCTCGGCTATAAAGAAGCTTTAAGGTAAACGAAAGAAACAATAGGATCAGGGGTAGGTTTAACTGTCTTTTTTAGATGTTTAAAATATGAGGACAGCACATTCATGTGTGTAATGTGCACAAGGTGAGCTTCTGGCTTTGTGCGTGTTGTTTTGCGGCTTGTGTTGAGAAAGGTTTGTTTACAGCTGCAGAGTAGCCTCAGAGTTTGAGCCACCACAGCTCTAACAAATATTAGTTTTCCTTTCCAGTGTTTGCTTTTAATTTTTCTTGCTTTCCTGTCTCCAGTTCCCGTAGCACAACAGCCTCTGAGCAGCGGGGAGTTTGGCATTTGCTCCCTCACGCATCAAATTCCAGTTGACCTCGGTGGATTCCAGATGACACCTTCTATAGGGATGAACCAGAGATGCAACAGAGGTGGTTCAGATTGTAAGCAAATCGTTAAAAACATGCACTCTGGAATGGATTGAAACTGTTTCTGTAAATTCGCACTGAACTGGGTAGGTTGTTTATCCAAAAAATGAAAAGTCAAAACGTTCCGAAGCTTTGAAAACAAAACATGGAAAACATCTTGGAATCATAGGTTCATTCCCATGTCACTTTAAAGAAGGATAAAAATACCAGAAGTATAATAGCAGATTTAATTTGTGAGGAAAAAAATACGAAAATAATAATTTTGGGTTAGTTCACAAGTTTGCTTGTTTGTTTAGCTGTTAAATAACATCCCAGACCGTTGTTTATTCACAAATGCAGTTATTTGGGTTGCAGTTTGGGTGCAGGAGCATGATGTTTTTGAAAATACGACCATGTGCTATTTGAAGGCTGTGGGGTTTTAAGCGGACACGTATTTTCATTCTTTTATCTGCCCAGAGAGTTCAATTAAATTCAGGAGTACTTTTTCTTTTTAATAATGTTACTTGCTGCATAATTGATTAACAGACTGCATTTTCCTCATTTGATTAATGAGGAAAAAAACCCCATTTTTTAACCAAGCTGTGTCCCTGATGCAGTACCTCAAGAACAGTTACAACCAGCAATAGTGGAAAAGGTCAAAAACTTATTTCCACAGCCCTGCTCTGAAAAGTGTTACAAATTTTGCCACAGCGTGCTTTTATTGTACATTAGTTTTAATAGGATATTATCGGTTTGCGAATACCCTTTCCCCAGATGCTGCCTACAATGTAGTTTTTATTGCGTAGCAGTTTTAATGCGATTTTACTGCTGTATAAATACACTTCTCACCGCTCTGCCCTCCACGTACCAACACGCTTGCACGTTCCTGTTCCTTCTGACTTAAAATCAAGGTTAAAGCCGTCACAGCAGGACTTTGCAGAACGAATGATGGTTGCGAATGCATCTCGCGGGCTGCTCTTGGTATGCCACAAACAAACAGTGCAGAATCTCACGTCGTTATTCATCACTCGTGACGTTTCTCTACAAGAGGCATCTTTTTTTCCTGAGCCACAACGTATGTCGGGCCAGATGTAGGCATTCACCTCTTCTTTTTTTCCCACCCTGAACGAGAATCCCTTCCTCTGCTTCAGGTCTGTCTTAGGAGTCAAACCAGCTGGTCCAGCACCACCCTGGTTTTGTTTTGGAACACTGCTCCGTCCAACTTGTCTCTGTCGAGCTAGTTCCTCTTACGTAGAACTCCAGATCTTCTATCTCCTGCACAATTTAGGGACACAATTTGATGTCATAACCCTTTTTTTTTGGCTTGCTCAGCTCAGCTGTCCTGTTGTCCAGAAGGCAATTTACCTGATTTGATTTTTGCACCCTTACCAGTTCGCCGAATGTGCAGGGTGCGTCGTACAGAGATTTTAAAATCCTGGCACAAGATTTTGGTACCTCCATGTTCTGTCTGTGCCCTTGTATTCCGAGCTGTAATAAAAAATTTACATCAGTAAAAGATTGCTGAGCCAAAATTTTAGACTTCTGGGTAGAAATAATCTCTGTGTTCTAACAAAAAAATATTTATTCCCCCCTAGCTGTGGTTTAGCATCTTCTCTCTGGAATTTTCACGCAATACAGGTGTAGCATCAAGATTTTTCAAAGTTCAAACCCCATATTTGTGAAGTAATTCCAACTCTTCTGCATCTCTCAGCTGTACATACCTGCCTCTGGTTCTTGTGGATTTGAGCCTTTATATCTTTAGCAACACTTACGAAATTTCTGTGCTTTTTAGCCTATAATTTGTAGCATTTTCTATCTATTCTTCATTTATTCCATCCCTAGATGTAGAACTAGAGTATTCTTTGGCACACCAAGCCGTTCTGTTTTTACCTGCCATAAGAAAAGAAAAAAGATAAATGATCCTTCAGAACAGAATTGGTTTTTTCATATTTGTTTCTTCTTTCTTCTTGATTGGATTTGATTTGGGAATGTAGCTTTGCAATTCTGTGTGGAGTAATGTCTCGCTGTCCTTTGCTCTTCCCCACATAGCAGAGCATGCTGGTGTAATGTAATAAGATTCTGCTATGTGCGTATCTTCTGATCTGCGAAGAAACTAATTTAATTCCAAATTAACTCCTCTCAAAAGTACTTTTTTCTTTTTTTTCCCCCTTCGTTTTAAGAGACACTGCAACGCTACAAGTAACTGTAGCCCAGTTTTAATGAGAACAATTGAAGGAAATAGCATACATAAATGTCGGTGTATGTCAGACTTAGGATTTAACAGATTTAAAAAATGCTTCTTCCATTGCGTTTTGAGTATTTTCGTCCTGAATAAATGATTGTTTGCTCAAATACATTTGTTTTAGGCCTAATAAGTTGCACAGCCTCCTGCAAATGAACTTCTTAGCATGGTGAGGATTCTGGATGGGATTCAGGTTATGCTGCAGGACTTCTCGCACAGAGAATAAATGAAAATGTAGCATGTCCTGTTCATCCCGATGCTTTTTTCTGGTGGTGAACATCCTGCTAGTGACTAAAACCAGATGGCTGCAAGAGCAGGTGTAAATTCTTTTTCCCTCTACTTTCTAGACTATTTACCTGCAGAGTCGTGGGTAGAGAATCCTGTTACAAACCACTAGAAATATTAATGTAACACACGTTAATCCCTGTGGTTGTGACGCTGACTTAGGGCCAGCTGGTTTAGTGAGGGATCTCATCCATAGTCATGAATTCTTTCCAGTTTCTCGTGGCTCTTCAAAACCCCACTGATGTTCACCTTAACCCAGCGTCCTCCAGCTTTCCTTATCCTCCTACTTCATCCCCCTCAGTTATTTTGTCATGAAGCATTAGAATCCCTTCAGGCAGGTTCCTCCATATTCATCTCTTTGCTGATATTTGCCTTCTCCAGGTTTGTTCTGTTTGTCCAGCAGTTAAGAGAGGGAAGAGATGCAACGTATAGGGCTTACAGAAAATAATTTTTGGCAACAAATATTAGGATCAAATGTTCAAATATTTCCATACCAAGATGTTTTGTTAAGCCTAACCTTGTTATGAGTTTAAACACAAGCATTTAATCAACTTGTTACACAAATAAGCTTTCCTGTCATGTTTGATAAGGATAAGGCAAAAACAATTAAGGCATCCACGCACGTCTTTATTTTAAATGGTCGCAGGCTCTGTTCTTCTGGTTTTCTGCAAAGCCCTCAGTCTATGCCTTGTTCTTGCAGCCTGTATCTCCTAGCTTGGGGCAAAAAAACCACAACCCTGACCATCTGCATAAATCCCCAGCCTTTCACATTTATCCCCTTGATGAACTCCGCAGATTTTATTCCTCTCTCTTCCCTCTTTACCGATTCAGAGGAATGTAGAGAGAGCAACTCTGCTCAATCGTAGAGGGAACCCTTCCCAACGTGACAGCAAGTTGGGGAGGTGGAATTTTATACAGCTGCGTTCCTATGTATACTACTTGCACAGATTTTCCCTCAGAATAATGCCATGAAGTGTATTATTTTAAAGGAGATACGTAGACCTATGAACAAGAACAGAGATTTCCTTAGGTATTCTTCATAATAAGACCATGGAAATTTCATTTCATTTCCTAAAAGTGGACTGTTCTTCAGGCTACTCTTCTTGAGTATAGGTCAGGTATCAAACAGAAGAAAAAAGTGATCAAAATCAAGTTATGTAAATAGTGGAGGGCAAGAGAAGAATGATAGATCTCTTTTTTGGTGTTTTTTTTTTCTCCAGAAAATCAAAATAAAAATAATCAAGACAGGAATAAAACTAATCAGGTTCACCAAACTCTTCCCTTAAATTCTTCAGAGGTAGGAGAAAATAGGATTTGGGGTTGGTTTTGTATTTGTGTTTGGTTTTTTTCTGCAATGTAATTCAGTCTGCTTCTGCATACAGCGAGTTAAAACTCAGAAAAGCTTCATTAGCATCATGACATATACTTGTGCCTGAGTGCCATAATTCTTGCAGGTTTGACAAAAGAAAAAGACATGCTTTTTGGTCAAGAGGAGAGAAAACTAATTAAGTTTTTTGGAAAATGATTGCAAGCTTCTCTGAAATGCGATTTATTTATTTATTTCCTAGCTTTTTGAATTATTTCCAGTTACAGCGTGGTCTAAAAGTTTCAGGGCGCAAAGACTGAACCGAGCGGAGCGGAACATTCTTGTAAGTACATAAGTACATCTCCTCTGCCTCCGAGAATTTGTTTGTGTGTCTGATGGTGACGTATTTTGTACTTACTCAGGCCCCAGCTCCACAAACTGCTTTTAAAGCCAAGCAACTCGTAAAACTGCGAAGCTGCCAAGGTTAGCGAGAGCTGTCGAGCTGGCACGGCAAAAACTCATCCAGTCATGCCTGAGAGCAGAGAGGCTGTACGGCGGCTCGGCTGGATTCAAGTAGGAGTTAGAAGCACTGGATTTTGGGTTTTAATCATCTCAGCTATCAGCAGGGTGAGTGCCCTTGCAGCAAAAGGCTTTTAAGTTATATATTCCTGCACTCTCAAGCATAAATAAACCGCAGGAAGCACCATAGGTAATTGGCCTCTGAAAACTCAATCAGAAAAAAGAAAAGTTTGATGATTCTCTGGGGCTCAACCCTGCAGTAATTATTACAGCGATACTGTCATTAAAATCGGTGAAGGTTTTGCCTCACTGAATAAGGTCTACAGGAGCAAGATAATCATATAAGAAAAGGTAAAGCATGTATGAAGAGAACGAATTTGTTCTCAAGGAAGTCAAGCAAATCAAACAGTTATCTCACCAGCGACTTTTTTTTTCTTTAATGTCTGATACTTTGGATACTCTGGCTGTTTCTCTCAAATATACAGTAAATTTTGTGTGGTAGACAGTTCTACCAGTGTATTAGAACAAATTACTTCTGAGGAAATAATTTGTTCTAATAAACTGGTAATCTGTTTGCTACCAGTAACCTGGTAGCCTGTTCTAACTACCAGTAAACTGGCAGTCTGTTCACAAATTATTTCCTCAGAAATAATTTGTGAACAGGCTTCAGCTTTGGGATAAAAAAGGCTTTGAGCTCAAGTCAGTCGGTGAAATAAATTCTCAGTAATAGATTACATAACTGAGAGTTAGCAATGAAATTGTGCATGTGAATGGTTACCAGATGATTGCACAATTTAGTCATAGTACAGCGACAGTTTTCAAGGCTCTCGCCTATAGTTTTGATTTGGAAAGGAAGAAATTGTATCAGATGCTGTGGCTTAAAGAACTCACCACCACGAGCACAGAGGTCTTTCTGGTTTGTGTCCCTTTTCTTGCACTTTACATTTTCCATGCTGGAAGAGGGGGTAGGATAAAGCTGAACTCTTGCCTTGACTCGGAGTGCTGAATGATCCCTGGACACCCGCTGCAGAGCTCACACAAGGTTTCAGCAAACCCAGGACTCCAGCTAATAGCTCAAGTTCTCCTCCTTGTACACAATAAAAGTACAAGTGGCAGTTCAGAAAACCTGTAATTAGAACCAGCAGCAGAGGAGAGATCGCTTCTGAAAACCTACTGCTTTTGGGCAGCAGGTGACAAAATAAGTTAAACTGAACAGGCACTATAATTTAAATATCTATTTTGTCCACAACCGTTTCAGCGTGAGGTGGCAGGAGGGTTAATGTGTTTTAACTTTTCCTAGTTCTTCTGTAAGAATACTGCCTGGGCTGTCAGCTGAACGCAGAAGTAACTGAGTGTTCAACGTGGAGACAATTTCCCTGCTGCTCCTGAGTAAGTAATGGGTTTTTTCCTTCCTGGGTTTTATAAAATAGTTTTAAAGACAAACCTCTTGGTAACTACCTGATTTCAAAACAGAAGAGTAATGTATTCTGTTTGTTAGTGACTAGGGATATATGAATATTTCATGTTCTATCTACCATATGAAAATTAACACTGCATTATCCTAACTCTTAGCTTGATTTAAAAATTTGTATTGCTGGCTGTTACATCAAGTTCGGTTTCTGTTCTTCTATGTAGAGTTCGGTTTCTCTTCCTCTATTCTTTCTCCTGGTGGAAGGTGTAGTGTAAATGGCCCATCTAATTCCCAGAAGAAGAAAAAAGAAAAAATGAAAAGCTTACACAGACAGCTACATGAGCAAGCGAATGCTTCAAAATCCAATTAAGGCTGCAAGAAAAAATGTCTCACTAGGGACTGTCTGCTGCAAAACAGGGGGACATTTTCTGTGTAATAGTCACATAACTTCTTCGAAGAATACAGGAGTTGTCATCACACTCATTAGATCATGTTGAGAATGCAGTCTTCTGATCATATGGAAAATTATTAGTTTTTTGATTTAAAGTAGTGGGAAAAGGGATGTGGGTGCATTATTTTTAAGGCAAAGGCCTATATCACTGGGTGTGTCAAGGGCATCTTCACACTTGTAGAACTTTTTGCTTCTCGAGCTGATAGTTCAAGCTGGCTAGTGACCAGTTGGAAACCCCTGCTCTCGGAGACCTGCTTCTGTATTTCTTGGCACTCAAAAAATCCTCTGAAGTCAGTGGTAACTTTGGATGCAGAAGGAATTCATAATAAACCTCTTTTAATGGTTGTCCAGGGAGAGTTCTCAGTTTGATTCCCAGGTTTTGCCTGGTGTCTGGACTGGGTGACGCTGCCGACAGTGACCCTGATACTGCAGATAAAGTTGTGCAGGTTTCTCTCTCCCTTGTCCCAGAAGGTGAGAAGTGAGAAATGAGAGCAATATGAGCAAAGGGCTGCAAGCCAGTGTACAGTTCCATGACGCGGGTGCTGGTTCGAGCTGTTGCTCCTCTGCATTTCCAATCTCCTCCTTCCATTCCTGGGCCATCCTCGAGTCTCTCATTTGCTTTTCTCCTCAGCTGCTGACTCTTAAATCTAAGTCTTGTGGGCAAGACAGAGAACGCGTGGCTAAGTGTTTCTCATACAGGTATGTGTAGTCACATAATTACAACAGTACTACCCTAAACCTTATTAGAAAATAATCCTGGAAATTTCAAAACTCTTGACAGGCAAATCTGAAAACTAAGAGGTCGGGGATTTTCTTCATCACGGCCACTTCTAGAAGAAGAGTTGTAGAAATGCTTACAGAAAGACTCATCTGTTAAAAACTGCAGTGCTCCTTGTCTCACCTGAAAGCTGTCCTTGTGTGACCTTTGAAAGAAGGAGCTCGAAAATCTGTTTTATTCAGCATTTAAGTTGGTAGAAAGTAAGATGTTATGGGTGGAGGCAAATTAAATATGAGTTTGATCTCTTCATATGGAAAGCTGACGAAAATGAAAGGAGAAGGAGGAAAAATAGCTTGTCTGTTGTTAATTTAATGCTTTGTTGATTCAAGCAATAGCTAATATACCCGTCCTGTGATTTAGGTGCAAACTGCACTGGGTTTTTTTCTGATACCAAGTGAACGTATGTATGAACGGTTCACGCTTTTTTAAATACAGCTTCTCTCTAGAAGCATCAGTTCTGTGCTGTAGCTGTGCATATGACTCCTCACGAGATGCAAACCCTACGCTCTCTGTCAAGTGTCAACAAAGTTCAATTCTTGCTCTATATAAATTGACAGAGTTGCCTCTCAGAACTGACTGCGAAGGCGGAGAGGATAGTGTATACAGTATGATGATGGAAGGAAAGAGGGAGAGTATTAATTCTTTTCCTTAAATAACATCAACATCTGGCAGCAATTGGGAAATTACATCTGTCATAGAACAGGAGAGGAATCATATGTTAGTGTTGAAATGGGAGCCTCTTAGCGAGGGAACCTGCTTCAGGACTCCTTCAGGGTCACATACACCGTGCATGGTCCTGCAGAGACCAGCAAGTGGAAAACAGCGATCGCGCGCCAAAATCCATTTGCAAAAGACACGAGATTGAGCACCAGGTATCTACAAAGATGGATTTTTCAGAAGAGCGTGTCCCTGTCCAGAACAGTAATTGATCTTCATCTATTAAGATACAGAGCCCAGTCGAGTGTGCATAAATCATCCCTTGTTTGTTCTGTTTGTACCATACGTGGATGGGATTAGAGTACTTGGACACTGTTTATGTCGAAGGGAAGAAGTATTGCAGTGCTACGTTTGTACCATACGTGGATGGGATTAGAGTACCTGGACACTGTTTATGTCGAAGGGAAGAGGTATTGCAGTGCTAAGATAAAGAAAGAAGGAGGATGCTACTGTGCCTCAGGCAAAGCATTCACCTCCACCAACCAGGAACAAGCTTCAAATGCACACAATGTTGTCTGAAAGAGGAATAGTCCTTCTAGCCAAATAATTTTACAACACGGCCATATACTAATGGAGAGGGCCTGATAGGAGATGGTGTCCCTGCAGGAAAAATACCTGACAAAAAAACCTACTGAGGTGGAAGCTCCTTGTTGGGAATCAGAGCTCTTCAGTTCTGCTGGCTCTGGTGCTCACTCATTGTGAACTTGGGCCTTTTGTTTAAACTCCCTATATACCTCAGCGTTCCCACGGGCTTTATGGCATTAAACACATAGGTCCTTCTTAAAACCAGAGATTTTGCCCCAGTACTCCACTTGAGGAAAAAGTTTGTAGGGTAAATGTTCTCACATTACTCATCTGAGGTATGAGGGAGACGGTTAGGCTGAAGAGTTAAATTCAGGAGACTTTCAAGCTTATTCAGCATCTCACCGACCATAGAAAACCACTGCAGCTCTTTTGACTCTTTAGGGGGCCCACCCTAAGGAGAAGTGGAGATCATTAGTAATCAGCCTCCACTATAGCGGCGAAATCAACTCCCTGAAATTCTGCCTCAGATTATTGTATCCCAACCCTAGAGGTGCACAATTGCCAACACTTCCAGTGATTCCAATGGAGGTTTCTTAAATTGTAAAATTGTGACTTAAATCCCGTAGCTCTTTACAGTCAGAGGGTGTTATATAGATACTGTTAGAATTGTAAAATTTCCGTATCTGCTTTCTATGGAGAGTAAATGGCAGGGAGGAGAGAGAGAGAGAGGTCAGTCGCCATGGTGCGATTTATCTGTGTCTGACAGTCTCTGGAGCCAAGGATTTCTAGTCAGATGGCGTAGATATTTTAATAGGGACTAACGTGCTAAATTTACATTTGTGTAAGCTGGCTTATAAAAGCTGACAAACGCTTCCCTGTATTTCTTTGGAGGGCTGCTGCTACAGGGTAAATTGTGTCCTTTTTTCATCTCATAATAGCCTTGTAGAGATCAATATTCTTGTAGCTCTGTATGACGTGTGTGGTTTTATTTTAAAAGCATATATCTTATTTACACCTGACTTCTCTGGGGAAAGGAAAAGAGAGAAAAAAAGGGGAGAAGAGAGAGAAGAGGGGAAGGGAAGGAGAGGGGGCAAGCGGGACCCCACCTGTCCTCAGCAACCCAGCCCTCTCCAAGAGAAGGTGCTCCAAGAATCCATCAGGGCTTTCACTGCGGTAGGAGAACGACACTTTAGGAAATACAGGATCTGCAAGTAGCTTGCTGGTGTGAGTTGGTTTCATTCTTTCTTGGTATTGACTTACTTGTCGCCTGTTTTTGAGCACGGAAGCCGGGGGTGCAGCACGGCGCCCTGACCGTGCCTGCGCCCACTAGAGCCCGAGCGGCGTTCGCCCCCCGACTCAGCCCATAATTAATCCACTTCCTACAGGAGTGGAATTATTTGTGTCTTCACTGCAGTATTGCACATTGTGTCGATTCCTCATCCAGGGCGGTGCAAGAGGGGAGAGCGGCAGGGGGAGGCCACAGCTGGACCTCTGAAGTCAGGCTGGGGTCACTCGGCCGTGCCGCAGAGACTCCTCTTGTCTTGGAAAACTCTCCTGGCTTGAGCTAAAGCAAACCAGTTCTGATCGGTGATTTTAGTGAGCGAGAGACGACGTAGTTCTTAGGGGAATCGCAGCAGGGTCATCGTGCAACAGAGGCGCCGGTTCCGCTCCCCTTGCTGAAGTATGATAGAAGCATCGCTTGCTGTGAAAATATTTATAGAATTTCCAGCGCGCACGGCACTTCACAGGCGAATAATGGGTGGGGAGACGTATCCAGATTTTGTGTTAGTCGGTCTTATTCTCCAGCTGCGTTTGTGCCCCGGGGTCTGAAGACAGGCGCGCAGGGCTGTGACACACACTGGGCAAGCAGAATGAAATGCTAAGTCGGACTTTGGGGCAATGCCAAGGCATCGCCTTCCAGACACAGCCCCTAGGAAATTTCACCAGGAATTACCTACAAAATTCAAGGCCTTACAAAGCATTCTAATTCACTGCGATTATGTGACCACCAACTAGCTTGAACCTACTACAGTTTCTTCTCTAGAACAACACGAGCTGAAAGGTAGAATTAAGCTCCTGGTGACGGGAGCCACCTTTCTGATATATTTGCAAAATATCTAGTGCCGTGGGGCATTAATAACAACAGGAAATTCCAGCTTTTAACTTTAATCTTCAGTCTTTCTGGGTTAGCATTTACCTTTAAGGTAACTTAACTTTTTGCCTGTAATTGCAGTCTCTGGATCTTAGAAAAGAACCATTTCTCTAGAGTTTCGAGTGGAATAAAATACTCTTATTAGCCTGTAACCCCTTAGAAATCCCTCTCCCATATGGTGTTCATGTGGTAACACATTTTACAATATAGGAAAATACCCTGGATAATATGTGCCATCATGAATATCCTTACTTGATGAACAGAGTAATTAAGATCTCTGCACATGGTGCATGATTGCATATGGGCAACCTATTGGTATAATTCGTTATGATTAAATCAAAATAATATATGACAAAAATAAGAGCTCTACCAACATACCTGGTATTTCAATCCATCTCATGTGAGGGAGAACTAAAATATTAATAAGGAGGAAAATAACGTATTCAAATTAATTCTAGCAGGGAAAAAAAAATCAAATTTTCTCTCTCTCTTTTTTTTTTTTTTCTTTACCTGTTAACTTCTGGGACAGATGACAACCTGATACATTTCCCTGGGGGCTAACATGTTGTGTTCCGGAATACAAGCTTTCATTAAAAAATGATGACTTGGAAGGTGATGTTCATATTCATGTGAACAGAATGCAGGTTCTCTTTGCTGGTGCCTACAGCCAGCCTGAAACAATCAATGTGACAAACAAAACCCCGCAGCTGTATGAGCTGCTGGCAACTTTAAATGTCAGCGAGGAGAATTTACCGCCAGTGTTCTCCTCGTTGTTCATCCCAGCACAGTAAGGATTACAGGGTCACTGATCAATAGGATCCTCTTAAGTCATCAAGTCCAGTCCAGTGCTTTGGTGAGTAAAGTCGTGTAGACGCTCGACTCCCATCTCCAGGTTAGTTGAGCTTTTGCCCTCGGTGTTTACGGAATGAGTCCACTCCGCTCCGATGATTTAAAAGCTTCTGCTCATTTCCAGCCTGTGTGCACAGGCTTCACCCAATCATCTTGATACCAGAAGTCTCTTTTGTCTTTAATATTTGTTAGCTGCCATCGCAGGTTCACCTCTGCCCCTTACGTGCAGCAGCTACATCGCTTTGCAACCTTCAGCTTGCCTGCCCTACAGCGGCTTTTCTGTCCACCTTTTCTGCTTTCAATCCCTTTCCCTGAACCTTAACCAGCGCTCCACGTGAAGGCGTACCACAGCCTCAAGCAATAGCGTTGGCACGTTTGATATTTCCACCTCTTCTTTTCCTCTGCAGGCACGGCTCTTGGTATTTTCTAGATGCATCGCTTTGGCAGCTGACAGACATTCTCTAACTTCAGCTAGTACCCACGTCCTTTCTCACCTCAGTGATTTCCAAGTGATGAGCTCCCAGTTTCCAGCAGACGTTCATGTCATTGATCCTGCAGCACGGTACCTTGCATTCTGAATAACTTCCCTTGCCTCTGCCAGCTCCTCTGGTTATTGCTCTGAGCTTGCTGCCAGGAAGCCAGGCTGTGCTCTAGGTGTTTGTATTCAAGGAGCAGAGAAGGCAGGAGGAATTTATTTGTAGAGGAAAAAGGGAAGGGCATGAGGAAGTTGAAGGCAGTGCTTCTTTCCATTAAAAACCGGAAATAACAGCCTGATTAGTCTTGTTCTGCGGAGTTACTTTTGCTGAGTAATGGATGGATTATGATTACTGTTATTGATGGTTACTGGAATGATGATTATTTTGCCAGTCAGTGACATTCTGTTTTAAGCACCTTTCTTTGGCATTGATGGGAAAAAGGAGTTGGGTTTAGGGTCATAATGCAAGTTCTTCTTAGCCCAGAGTATGCCCTATTTTATTACATGACATAAAATCAATTTTTAACACAAGTTTTAATAATATATTACTTTTTTTAAAGGGCAATGATGCTTTAGTATGTTGGTTGTGCTTACAGCAACTTGGTTTCTTTTTAATTCTTTTGAGCCCATTATCACTTTCCTGTAACCAGTTTCAATAGCACTGAGGAGCTTTCATTCCAATTGACGTTTATTCAAACCAGCTAAGTAAATTTAATACATCCTGAGTCTATGCTGCTGGTTTTTTGAATATTTATACCGTGGCACCTACAAACATGATATAATGGGAAGGAGGAGTCTTTCCTCTCTTTTCATAAGCAAATTTCCTGGTAAATTGTGACAGAAGATACTCACTCCTCATTAAGGAATCTGCCTTGCACTTCACAGGGCACATGACTAGAGCAGCAAACGATGGTTTTGCAGCTTAGAGCAGAAATACCTAATGATTTTTTTTTGAGCTTCTCGAATCCCAAAGCTGGCCACTTGATCATTGTGGAAAGATGACAATTGTCTCAAAACTCTGATTAAAATGGAACAAAACATATTTGTAACGACCGTTTATTCTAAGCGTAGAGCTAAAAATGCCTTTCCGCTGCCAAGCAGAAATGCCGTCGTCACCCACAGCGTGTAATTAGCAACTTGCCTTCCACTGGTTTGAAAGATGTTACTACAATGCTTACAGATAGTAGGATTTTTTTTAGGATAAGGTATTGAAAATGAAATAACAGCTACTGAAAAGAAACAATGAATGTATTTTCCGTCTGAAAGCTCGTGACTTTTTAGAGAAAACGCATAAGCGTGGCTGGTTTCCCGTATTGTTGGCTACAGAATAATCTTTAAACGCTTCACAAATGAAGGGTATTGTAATAAAATGGAAAAAATGTAGTATAATTATGAACCTGAATAATGCTGGGGTTTTTTTCTTCTTGGAGACAGCCTCTTAGTTCATTACTTTTCTGGCCACATGTCTTTCTTACATCTTAGGCCATGTTTTTCTCTTCATTATATAGATGAAACCTGTAAAGAAAGCATTTTCCAGTTCAGCTAAGGGGAGAAATTATGTCTTTTGCATTTTTAGATGGCACATCATTTGCTGGCTTCAAACCATGGCTGTTCTGGTACCTTGTGTCTGAATTCAGCTCTGAGTCCAGAACTTCTGACTTCTGATCACAACCTTCATGGATTTTTGGCAATTTCATGGCATAATCTTCTGTGGAGAGCAATAATAATATCAATATCCTTGACAAAAATTCTCTTTAAGGACTCATTAATTATTGTTTGCATAGTATTGAAAAGATAAATATTTTAGGCATTATTAATATTATGTATTTATTAGCTTTGGTTTAAAATCTAGTTTCTGATTAATCTGAAGAACGCTATGAATCTATGGTAACTTTGCCTTTTGGCTAGTAGTACTTGTAATGGCTTTAAGAAAGTAATCATGAAATGACTATTAAAAGACAATTGCCTAGGTGTCCCTTGTTCAAATTCCTAATGGCTCCCTGTAAGAAAATGTTAAGAAAAATAATACAAATAATACTTAGTGGTTGGTTGAAAGATATATGTAATCTGGGAAAGGGCAGGACTGGATGAAGTGTTTATTAATTGACAAGTGTTGTTATGATATGTAATAACTGATAACCTTTCCCTGGCTGATGAGGCACAGGGTAATCAATCTGTCTGTCTTCCTGATACAGCTTATGGTGGGATTCATAGTAACAAAAACGCCTGAATTTTGCACAGATTTCAGCAAGGACCAAGAGTTCGTTTGCAGACTTAGACCCACGCGATGGTTTGAACTATTTCTTGCAGTAATAGCCTGAGAGAGATAAGGCTACAAGCTGAGATAGGATTCAGTGCATTTGAGAAAGATAGAAAGATTGCTGATTATGAAAAAGGAGGAAGCACTGTCTGAATACTTGAACTGCAAGAAGAATGTGGATGAGAAAGAGAGCGTTCGTGTGTAGAGGCCGGCAAGAAGAAAGGCAAAAAGCTGAGGCTATCACCAGGGAAGGTTGGCTACCTCTTTTTAAGCCTGTCTTTGTTGCAAGAAAACGTGTTTAAACATGCTCCAGGTAGGAGATGACTGAAAAGCCCAGCTGAACTGAGAAGGTAGCTGTTGGTGGGAGTTCTTAAACACATTTTTTCCTGTCTTTTTATTTTTTTTTCACTGTAATATTTCAAGAGAAAGAGCGTAATTGGTGTTACCAGCTTGTGTGTAAGTGTGTATGTATGAGTAGTCAGCAGGGCTGTCAGAACACAAGACTATGTATATAGAAAGGAATTCATTAAGGTGTACAATTTTCAAGGTAATTAGCTTGAAAATAACCGATTTATCAGCCACAGGATATTCAGAGTAAGGATTCAACACCAGGCACCGAATGCCATTTCAGTAACTAGCGTTCGGTTTGTGAGGTACTGGAAGCCAGGCTGAAATCTTGGCCAGAGGAGCCTTCAGCAGTGTCTTAAGATGTGTTGCTAAGACATTGTGCCCAGCTCACCCTGCAATGACAGCTCAAGAGCAAAAAAACCCTGAAAAGTAGCACCGAGAGAGATCAAAGCTGTTAATATTCCTGCCAGAACGGCTTAGTTCTCCAGCTGCTGCCTGGTGGTGCTGAAGCCCTCAGCTGCGAGATGTCTAGCACATCTCTGTGAGCATCCAGGTGCTTGTGAGGACAAGCAGGATAGAGCATTCTTCTGTCCATGTTGGCCCACGATCACTTCAAAATGGTGCCAGCCACTCGGAAAGAATGGCAGCAGGGAAAACATGCATGGATGTTAGTATGAACTCATCTCTCAGAATTTTTGGCTTGGTTCCACCCCCTCACTAACTCGTAGAGCATGTTTTAGCAAAAATCCTTCCTGAGAAGGATAGAGACCCTGAAACAAGACAGTATCAGGATATCCCTGCAGCTGAGAAGCTTAATATGGGAGAAAATCCTGTGGTGCAGGATATTGAGAGAGCACCAGGATTTCAGACAGACTCTCTTCCGTGGATTAATAACCTCCTGCTGCGTAAGGCCTCGTGTCAACCAGACCTCTGTCCTGCTGCAAGTTCCATCTCTTGGTGCCTGGGACCTTGCACTGCTTTTTAGTTTAGAAGACGTTAAAATTTGAGCTGTTCCTTTGGAGCATGTCGTGAGGATAAGAGGGAGAACAAAGGAGGAGAGCGCGGTCAGTAACGGTGTTCCTGAATCAAGAGCTCTAAGTTTTCCTGGAAAAGGAACATTCAGATGACTTGAGCTTTTCTCCTTTAAGTTTGTCTCTCCTGCGGGTCATAGAAAGAAAGGTTTGGGCAAAGAACTGCCAGTGGTGGAGTTATTAATGTGGTATATTGAACTATCAGCCATTAGGCGAGCTAGCACTCACCGTGCGATTGTGAACTAAATTAGCCGGATCAAGAGGGCGCTTGTCAATTTTATTAATTTTATTCCCCATTTTGCAAAGGCTACAAGTCAGCTCGGGCAGTTCAGGCAGGGAATCCTCACTCCCTTCCCCGCGGTGATGGCAATCGCCCCAGCTCCGGAGCCACGGTCGCAGAAGAGCAGCAGCGAGATAAAAAATAAATAAATAAATTAAATACAGCGGGGTCAGAAAATTCGATGAAGAACAGCAAGCGCTTAGCACTCTTCCAGGATTTTAACCCCGGATTGCCCGGCCGCGCCCCCCGAGGAAGACGGAGGAGGAGGAGGATGGGGATGGGGA
>NW_009714130.1:6303-7480 GCF_000703405.1 Apaloderma vittatum | reverse complement strand
TTGCCAGAGTCCTTGGCCATCTCTCCTGCAGCCTGTCCTGCACTGTCCATGCCTGCTCCTCTGTCCCTTCAGGCTGTTGATACCCCCTTTACTTTCCCACCTACCTCTCCTCCAGTCATTTCTAGACCTTCCCTGATGTCTCTGTCTTCTCACTCGCCATTCCTTGAAACATAAAGTCATAAGATCTTCTAAGATCTACCTTGTTGACATCTTCAACCACAGTTCTACCCTTTGAGTGACATCTCTTTTTCCTCACATCCAGTATGATGTTTCCAAGCTGCACTTCGTGGAGGTTTTCTTCTCATTCCATTCCACTAAAAGCTTCATCATCTCTAAAACAACCCTCCAAGCTGTTGTATGCTACCACTGCAGCACCTAGAGCCTCCTCCTTCACCAGGCTAACGAAGCTCAAGACACTTAGCAAAATGCAAAATGCATCCTGGCAGATGTCCTCTAGAGTCTCTCTAGCAGATGTCCTCTGGAGTCTCTCTAATAACTCTCCATTCCCACTTGACTGGAATTTAACAAATGTGACGCTCATTTACAAGAAAGTCTGGAAAGAGGATGTGGGGAGCTACAGGCCTGTCAATTTGACCTCAGAGCCAGGTCAGTTACGGAGCAGATCATCTTGAGTGCCATCATGTGACACATACAAGACAACTAGTTGATCTGGTGATAAAACTCCTGAAAGGTGTCTTTCAGTTTTGACTTTGCTCAACCAATAGAGTATGCAGCCAACATCGGGTTCTTTTAGGCTGCTTTCCTCATGGAGAGAAACTTCACAGAGAGCAGCAATGTGAATGTTGAGTCCTAATAGTTTGTGCACAATTAGAGCAGAACAACGCTCAGGATGTCCTCTATCCGCAGTATCGAGCATGGTTCTAATGTTCCAACATGCGAGTGTCAATCTGAACACACCTTTGGAGACAGGTGTATGCCTTTGTATCTTTGTGTTTTTTCGACTGCATCTGAAGATACCCGTTGGCTGCGGTGGAGATGATCTTTAATTAGGAGATACCGGGTGGACGGTGGAGATGATCTTTGGTTAGGCCACCTTTTCTAGGCCCCTCTCTGTGTGGAGCAAGCAGTGCTGTCCCTGAAAAAGGCTACTTGGTCATTTAGGATGTTGCCAAATAAGACTGTCATCTCCAGGGTCAGGCTTGAGCGATCAAGGCCT
>NW_009714130.1:3776-6260 GCF_000703405.1 Apaloderma vittatum | reverse complement strand
ATGCATGGTTGGGTCTGCGCCTTCCAGTGCACCTTATCACCTTCCAATTCATCCCTCTCCTGTCACTACAGGACTGTACAAATGTGGATGTAACCTTCATGTCTGGATTTTTTAGGTGAGGCTCAGCGTGCACAGAACTGACTCCACCCTTTACTCCTAAGCTTCATCTGCATGGACCTATAGAGCTTGGACGGTGACAGCAAAGTCCTCAGGATGTAGGTTTAGTTAGAGTATCCTTCTCTTAGATGGATGACCTTACGGGGCTAAACGAGCTCCATCTGCCCAGGTTTGGAGTTAGCGTTGTCCTTCTCCTAGGAGAGTTGCAGGGAGGCTAGCGAGCCCATCCTACCCGTGGACACACTTAGTCTGACCCTTGAATTGAGACCTGACTGGCATGGGAGACCCAATCGGAAGATTATGCCACCACCAGCATAGCTCAATACCTCACAAGGGCATGCAAGCTTCTCCCCTGCGAAAATGGGGTGCCTACACCTACTCTTAGGGAATTTAACATTGGTCCTGTAATAGCAATGCTTTATCTTTAATTCTTGCTGAAGTAGCAACAGTTCATCTTGGTGCCCTTCAATTGCCTTTTGAGTTTCTACTGAGCTTTGATATGAACCATTGCTGTGCTTTGTGGGATTAAGGCACCTTTGCCTAAACTTTAGTTCTAACTGCAAGGCAACCATCTTGGCTAAAACATTGCCAGAGTGCTTAGGCCTCAAAAACCCAACCATTCTCACATCATTTGATGTGGGGTAAATATATAAAATTACTTAATTGCCTACATAGCATTGTTCGCCTAACGGAACATCGAGGAAGTTTCCAGGACAACGTGCAACTGGTGTATATGGAGTTCTCTCCACAAAAGTTTCCAAAACAGACTTACAGGTCAGTAGCATCAAGGAAGCTTGATTGTTCTGTCCCTAAGTGAAAATCCCACAGAGCATGGAACATCTTGGAAACATCATGGTCAAGCTCTGTGAACATAATGAAGATGTCAAGGAGCCAGCTGTCTGCATATTTACTATCCTGGGCCAAGAGTCTGACATCTTTAGATAGATGCCATCATTTGGGAGAACGATACTTATTATAATTTCATCATAATACCAAAGCACACCTCCATCCCTAAAGCTACCTGCCTACAAGGTGCAACCACCACTCACTGAGCTTTCGCATTGAATTTTTCTAGTCTATACCTTTAAACACAAAGCGAGGTAAATTTGCAGCAATCACCATAAAGATATGCATGACTAGAGTCACTCAAGCTCCACATGAAAGGTAACGAATAGTATGAAAATGGGCCACGAGAGAGAGGGGGTTTCAGGGAAGATACAACCACAGACCACCTCTGGCATCTGGGATCAGTAGACGGTCGAGCCTCTCTTCCCCCTCAAAGCGATTCCTTTGGATACGGTCCAAAAACTTGGTCTCACCAAGTGCTGCCCCAGGATACTTAGGAAATCTTCATAGAACTGCTCGTTATCTATCATATCTGTAACTTTCGCATATGCTTTGCAATCAGTCATCATCACTGGCAATCAAAATGGATCTGTGTATCTGTTGCCTAAAGAAATTATATTTGATCCCGATCTGGCCGTGTTAGTCTGTATTGGGTCAGGCTGAGGTGGAGTCAATCTCCCCATAGCAGCTCTCTCAGTGCTGGTTGTTTTTTTTTTCTCTCCTTGGAGTGGTAGCTAGAAGGGTCTTGATAGCACCGGAGTGTTTTGGCTACTGCTGAGCAGCGCTCACACAGCACCAAGGCTGTGGTTTTGGTTTTTTTTCCAACGTTCCCCCAACAGTAGACTGAGGGTGGGTAACATCTTGGGAGGGGATACAGCCGGGCCAGCTGACCCAAACTGACCAAAGGGATATTCCATACCATATGACGTCAGCTCAGACATAAAAGGGAGAAGGAAGAGGGAAATGGGGGGGCATTCACTGTTTTGTGTTTGTCCTCCCAAGCAACCACTACGTGTACTGGAGCCCTATTTCCTGCAAAAGCAGCCGGACATCGCCAGCGGGGAAGTAGAGAATAATCTTTGTTTTGCTTTGCTTCCGCGCGCGGTATTTGCTATTGCTTTATTAAACTGCTTTTTTATCTTAACCCATGGGCCTCTTTTTACATCTTCCCTCTCCCCTGTCCATCTAAAAGGGGAGTGATAGAGCGGCTTTGGTGAGCTCCTGGCCTCTTCTTCCACACATCTGATTTACAAAATATTATTGCACCTTATCAGAATTTCACACAGGTGTCCAGACAATTCAAACTCTCCCTCCATCTCTCTTGGACTGTGACCATTATGGTTTCATCTGCAAACACCTTGGAGAGTGCTGAGACATCTCCAAAGATGAGCTTTAGAGGCCTCAAGCACATGGCCAGTACATAGAGGCTGAGGGCCCTGGACTCGATGCTGTGGAGACCAAGTAGGGTGTAGGAGCAGCCCGAGAAAGAAATTTCAAGAGAGGCGACGAGCTGTGGGGAAA
>NW_009714130.1:3145-3432 GCF_000703405.1 Apaloderma vittatum | reverse complement strand
CCCTTTTCCCTGCACATCTCCACACCCAGGAACAGCCCTGAGAAATGAGAGAGGGACAGGATCCACCTTCTCATGAGCTGGGGATCAGGGCGTGGCCCTTTGGATTCACGAAACACATCCAGGTTTATTCAGAATAACAGGACCTTAACTTTGATTTTCCTGACCTGTCATCTCTGCCTCCAGGTTTCTGCTCTAACTGGATGCTGGGGAGGCTTTCTCAGTAGTGCCACTCAGTGGGACCCATTAACAGTCAAGAAACTTTGGAGTTTGAATGTGACGTGCACTTC
>NW_009714130.1:1177-2534 GCF_000703405.1 Apaloderma vittatum | reverse complement strand
GGAGCTCCTCACGACCCTAGGGGAGAAGATATGGGGGGAAGGTGGGACCCTGGCAGGGCAGGAAGGGTGTTTTTGCTCTTGAGAGGCTGCAGGGTGATGCAGGGATGCTTAGAACCCCAGATCACTCCCACATCAAATGCAGAGATTCCCTTTGAAGAAGGACATCAAAGCAGCTTTGACCTGAAACGCAAGAAATCTGTGCTTTCAGTTTACCACTGGATTTGGCTTGGTGGGGAGGGGAAATAGGAATTTCTTTTTTCTTGCCAGGCAGAAACCCCCCAGTTCTCCTCAACATTTTTCTGGGCTGCTCCCATTCCAATGATCCCCCAGAGCAGCCCATAGGAAGGGCCTGCTGTTTCCAGGATGGGTCTGATCCTACCCAGGACACTGACAGTTGTTCATTTTGAAGAAATATATCCAGGTAGCTTAAAAGAATTACATTGAGGGGACTATCTTTTAGGAAGTACATCGAATGATCTGTCCTTTGAGTTTTCCCCTCTTAGTGGACTGGTTGACAGGAGGAGATGGATTTTTTTCTGCACTGTGGAGAGGCACTGAGACCCTTGTTCTAGTGACCACTTGTCAGAGTTGTTTCCAAGATCCTGCCTCCGCCAGAGATGCTCCTGGGAAGTACCCGTCTGCAGCCAGGAGGGGTCTGCAGGGCAGAGTTGAGCCCAAAGCACAGGCACGGGCTCTGGCAAGAAGGACAGGGAGAAGAGCTGGGAACAGAGGAGAATCTCCTGACAGGGGCAACTCCAGGCAGCAGAGAGGCAGATCACAAGTGATTGGAGAGATGGACTTTAAAACTGGACTCCTCTAATCTCAGAAAAATCTATTTTCTTCTTCAAGTGCATTATTGTTAAGGTCATGATACAATGGTGTAGGGTGAAATAAGCTCAGGGTAGCTGCATGGTGAGCAGGAGGTCACTCATGGGCAGAGCAGCTCTCCTGAGTCTGCACTAGGGCTCAGGGAGCCCTGCTGTCTCTCAGGGCTCCTCAAGTGTCCTGGTGGAGATCAATATGATAGATGAGGATTTCATGTCCTACACAGAAGGTTGCTTTACTCAGCAGAGCAATGCTGAGATTACAAACAGGAGTTGATCAGTATTTCCCCAGAGAAAAGCAATAACTTTTGTAGAGATTTTGGAAGAGAGCATGAGATGGGAACAAAGACATTTGCCCAAATTTGTCAATGTGTTCTCTTTCACCAGTCCCCAATGGCCAGACTAAGCAAATGTCCAACGGCAGCTCCATCAGCCAGTTCCTCCTCCTGGCATTTGCAGACACGCGGCAGCTGCAGCTCTTGCACTTCTGGCTCTTCCTGGGCATCTACCTGGCTGCCCTCCTGGGCAATGGC
>NW_009714130.1:0-228 GCF_000703405.1 Apaloderma vittatum | reverse complement strand
TGATCCTATTTGCTGAGAGGAAGGGAAGGAGAGTCCCGGCACAGCAGCATGGCCAGGGAGCACCAGTGCTTGGTGTCTCCAGAGCTGCTCTCTACACTCTCACCCTCTCCTTCTGATCCCCTGCACTGGGATGAGGCCTGAGGGCTCTGACACCTTGGTCCCCATCCTGTGGTGTGGACGTGCTGTGACCACAGGCTGGGACAGCCCATGGGCACCTCTGGCACAGAG